>NC_060121.1:714419315-714722346 GCF_021461395.2 Schistocerca americana | reverse complement strand
TATTTTCCCCCGGCGTTGGCTGTCCATGGCCCGGTAGCTCGCTGCCCCCTGCACGGCCGTCCACAGTTCGGGAGCACGTGGCACCACACTTCCACTCTACTCTGTCCGTAAGTTCACTGTCCCGTCTGAAAAGACACCTTCTCCTACATCCCATGCGACAATCTCCGGAGCAGGCAGCAGTTTCCCCCCCAGCACTTGTTCTTCCCTGATGGCTTCCCTTCCGTCTCTACCCATCAATACAACAACGTACAAATGGTTCAAATGGCTCTGAGCACTATCGGACTTACAATCTGAGGTCATCAGTCGCCCAGAGCGTAGAACTTCTTAAACCTAACTAACCTAAGGACATCAAACACATCCATGCCCGAGGCAGGATTCGAACCTGAGACCGTAGCGGCCGCACGGTTCCAGACTGAAGCGCCTAGAACTGCTCGACCACACCGTACAGCGTAAAGGAAATCTAATTAGAATGTCAAAGAACGGAGGGTTGGCAATATCAGTGAGATCTCTGTGTATCAGTTATTTATTTTCTAAATTCAATGGCTGAGTGTAATTGTTATAAACATGCTAATTCGTCCCGTCACCTCTTATATAGATGAGATATGGCTAGCCGGAATGGTTGGCCACCTCCCAACCACACTGACGAAATACTAATTTCGACTAGTGTTACAACTTCAGAAAGCATGTAATAGAATTAATTCAGTCAGAAATACAGTAAAACTTAACCTTCAAACAACAGCATACATAAAGAGTAACAATACCCTGGACAGCCACTTGATTGTAATGTTTAAGTATTATGCTGCAAGTAAGAAACGTGTCATCATACTCGCATGTTACCTGCGAACAGTGAATTTCAAAATCACAGGTCTTCCATAAATCTTTCTAGGGTAATGGATCCATCAGAAAATCGATTTGATGGTTCAAATGGCTCTGAGCACTATGGGACTCAACTGCTGAGGTCATTAGTCCCCTAGAACTTAGAACTAGTTAAACCTAACTAACCTAAGGACATCACAAACATCCATGCCCGAGGCAGGATTCGAACCTGCGACCGTAGCGGTCTTGCGGTTCCAGACTGCAGCGCCTTTAACCGCACGGCCACTTCGGCCGGCCAATCGATTTGAACTGATATATTCACTGTATACACTGTTGCCGGTATCGTCTGCTATCACTATCTCCTAGAATAGTACACTCTTTTCCCTGTCAAGTCCTTGCAAGAGGATCAGTGCGTACTACACTTCTATTTTTTTAAACCAAATGGCAGTGACCAGTGTGCAGCCCGTAGAATAAACAGTCGGTATTGTTTGCAATGGATTAAAAATTGAAAACTTGAAACACAGTATGGTGAAAGAGACGATGTGTGTGTGTTTTCTGCTCTTACTTTTCGTTACAGTGAATAGCAATTCCCTAGTCATACTGTAAGTATAAAAACCAACAGATCCTGTTATTCAAGACAGGTTCATTGTTTACAAGTACTTATTTTATGTATGGACACTGCCGGCCACCGAAATACTTATCGGACGAAGCATCTTACACCACTTGTATTCATTACTAGACTACACTAGGCATCGTAGTTAACAGAGGTCACTATTTTCGGTCAGATGTCTTAGTTGTAGTTTTAGAGCATAGATACACATCGTTTACTATGCATTAGTGATTTAAAAGTAACTATTAATGTTCTGCTGTTCAGTAGTTAATATTTAATTTTGATTGTAAGCAGAAACACGAATGTTCGGCATTTTATAAGCTCCTGTTTACAAATCCTTTACTTGTTTTTACTTTCAGATCTGTTGGTGGTATTGTCCCCTACCATCTCCTAGAACACTACACTCTTTTCAATGTCAAGTCCTGCCAAGAGTAACTGTTAATGTTCTGTATTGCAGAAAGGACCTTGCATGGGGGCTTAATTATATATTATGCAAATATTTTTAATTTTAGTAGCTGACTGTCCGGTTACGCTGTCTCGTAACCGGTTGGCCCTGACTAGTATCAGTACGCAATCTGACTGCATAGAATAACAACAAAGAATGAAAGGAAACTTCCGTTAACACAATTAATGAATTAAGTCCCCATCAACTATAAAAGCTACGAAACAACAACTACGAACAACAAAGCACAAGTGTAACTGTTCTGTGTGTGGAACTGTGATTCAACGTACACATCTGGCACGGTTCTTCCTCAATAAGACAAGGTATTTTAAATACCATTTACACTGAATTAATTAAATAAAACTGAAATACTAAAATTGCACATAGAAACCCGAATTACAGTCTAATACATGAACACAAGCCAGATGCTTTGTTGACTGAACCTGTGACCAAGAGGCATTGTTAGTTAAGAAATTTAAAAAAAAATTAGAAAATGTTTTTTACCTTCATATATATTGACTAAAAATACACTCTGATCATTACAACATCTCCATTCGAACAACATCTGCTGTCTAGCCCATCAAAACAACTGCACACGACGTGGCCTCAAATAATACAGCTATCAACATCCTCTCAGCAAAGCACTAACCACCGCGACTTCTGAACAAGCACTGCCAGTGGAGGCGGCGGAATAAAACTCTTTGACGCAATCTCTGGCGCTGTGACTCAGTGTGGCAACCTTTCATATGCCCCTCCTCCACGGGCTAGAATTTGATGGTATTTTTGCCAGCATTGGTGGTGAAAATACCACCAAATTCGTCAAAAAAATACAGATTAAATAAAAGATAATATTAATAAGCAAATATCACATTACTAAATAAATTTTGGCTTTACACTGACCCTTCAATAACCTAATATATAAAATACAGTAAGCAATACAAATGCTTGCATACATGTGATTTTACGTAATAGTTTACACAAGTATCATGTGGTTAAACAATTCAATCCATAGCGTCAGCAATGACGAATAGGTGCAGGTAAGAGTATCATAACATTTCATAAACAGTAAATACACAAAAAATCAGTTTATACAAATATTCACATAAAATCTTATCAATAGTTCAATAAACAAATAGCACTCCTCAGAGTAGTTGACAGTTCCAACAGTAGCACCCAGCAACGATCAACAGCTGCAAATAGCAGTCTCATAACATTTCAGCAGCAGTATTTAAACAGCTCCAACACTGGCACCCAGAAATGGCAAGCAGGTGCAGACACCAACAAGTAACCTTATTTCAGTAGAAGCAGTTCCATCAGTGGCACCTAGCAACGTTGAACAGGTGCAGGCAGCAACAAGTGACCTCATCAGTAGAAGCAGTTCCATCAGTGGTACCCAGCAATGTTGAACAGGTGCAGACAGCAACAAGTGACATCATTTCAGTAGAAGCAGTTCCATTAGTGACACCCAGTAATGTTGACAGGTGCAGACAGCAACAAGTGACATCTCATCACTGGTTGAGCATTTCCAACAGTGGCACCCAGCAATGTTGAGCAGGTGCAGACAGCAGCAAGTAACATCATTTCAGTAGAAGCAGTTCCATTAGTGACACCCAGTAATGTTGACAGGTGCAGACAGCAACAAGTGACATCTCATCACTGGTTGAGCAGTTCCGACAGTGGCACCCAGCAATGTTGAGCAGGTGCAGACAGCAACAAGTAACATCATTTCAGTAGAAGCAGTTCCATTAGTGACACCAAGTAATGTTGACAGGTGCAGACACTAACAAGTGACATCATTTCAGTAGAAGCAGTTCCATCAGTGGCACCCAGCAATGTTGAACAGGTGCAGGTAACAGTCCATAATATTCACTATCACTAATTAGACAGTTCATCAGCAGAAATTAAACATCTCCTAGTGGCACCCATCATGTTGAACAAGTGCTGGTAACAGTCCATAATATTCACTATCACTAATTAGACAGTTCATCAGAGTTCATTAGCATAAATTAAACATTGTAAGTGGCACCCATCAATGTTGAACAGGTGCAAGCACGAACAACAGTTTGAATGCACACACAATTGCTTTTACAAAATTATCATCAATGCTCTTACACTAAACATATAAATTATAATGAACACACAAATGATATCAGATAATTGTCATATTAAATATTACAAATACACAAATATCAGTAAACCTATAATATTTATGGGTGTCAGTGCAAGCCACAACAAACAAATAAAATAATATTTAGGAGACAGGTCGGTACCAATTATTTTGGATAGGGAGAGGAAAACACACAAAACACACTCACTCATCTTTCATCCACATTAAGTACTGCTGTGTAATTGAATAGTGTTAACTGTGTAAATGCAATTCTGTCAAAATTTGATGTTCGACATGTGTATCAAGTAGTAATGGCATCAGTGTATAACAGTCAATAATAGTTAGTCAACATCATAGTCATCATGTCAAGACCAATTTTTGCCAAGCCAGATCAAATGTACGGTTGCTGAACAACTGTCAGTGTGCCAAGATATGCAAATGCTTCCTCTCTCCAAAAAAAAAGTATATACTGCTTAGTGATTTAACAAAGTGTGTGTGTAGACAATCTTCCTTCCACTTGACTGTTCTAGTCTGCCATCTTAATCCTCCTTGTTCCATATAAACCAACGAAAAAAATATGCTCCTCACTTACTTTACCTCTTATCCACCAAAACTCCAATAATCATCAGCATCACATAATCTTAATACTTCAATAATACCTCTTATGTCGATACATATAAACATTATCATCAATATCATTTACCTTACCTCTTGTCCACCAAAACTCCAATAATCATCAACTTCACACAATCTCAATACCTCAATAATACCTCTTCAATATGTCGACACATATGAACCTTAACACCAATATCATTTCACTTCCATAACAACTCTTTCCTCTAGTCAGTCTCCTCGAACAAGTACAGATAAAATCCTAGTGCAAACTTCAATTCATCATCCCATACAATCCGAAGACACACAACCTCTGTGTAATCCATCTGACCCAAATCTTCTATTCATTATGAATCATAAAATACATTTTGTCCATCATTAAATAAAAGAAATGCCTACATGACCTCTAACAGCCTTTAGTTTGAAAAACTTTCAGTAAGTAAGTACGAGTACGGAGTGTGAATGATAGTAATAATTCACAGTGTGTACACCACTTTAAGCATCATGGTAAAACAGAAGCAAACATGTGGAGTATTTCTTGTGCCAAGTGTCACTTGCTATTTCAATTGCTCACGAAGAATGCAGTGTAATAACTGTCAATGGTCTAAACCTAGTGTTGGTATGTCATGTCGTTAGCTTCCTTCCTATTAGCATAAATTTATACAGCTTCCAAAAAACCTTCAGCTCATGTGACTTCTATTAAGTTTCTTGTACTAATGTAGTTCGACGAATTATAGCAGTTCATTATCTTATCTTAAAAATATAAGGCACTGAGCGTAAGCAAAACATGCAATGGCGAGTAATTATATCAGTGGAGAACAGAATGTCAACAAGTGGATGCAGCACAATTCCTACAACGAGGCTCTGGCAATCGAACAATCTATAATTAATACCATAGTGTGACCTAAACTCCATGTTCGTACACCGCATATCAGCATTTCTATACACCAAATTAAAGAGTAGTTATGACAACAAACAAAAATGTATAAATATGCAATCCATACGCAAAGCATTAAATATGTATCTTACATAATAAACAAGTCATTAGCATCTTATCAGCATAAGCAAATAAATGTTCATATGTAATCTTAATAATTAAACATGAAGGCGCAAGCAGATAAATCACAAAGTGTAACCTACATGCATAACCACATCAGCACAATTAATCAGGTGACAATAATAATTTAAATAAATAAGCACAGCAGGCACATAAAAAAAATAATGTGACATCAGTGAAAAAACAGTGCAGCCAAGCGATGCATAATATGCACAAGTAACAACCCTGTTCATTAATCAGTCATTGTCAATATCAGTTAACACGAAGTATGAATCACGTAATCGCGAGCAGCAAATTACGTCTAAAGTACGTACCAAGTGGAAATATGTTACCTGAAAAATCAACTCAATTAATAGTTACCTTTTTAGTTTATTACTATCTTCTTCGAAATTACATTCTTCCAGAAATTTTCGCGATAGCAAGTCCTCTTAACATCAGACACACACAGAATTTACCTGAAGTTCTTAAATATTTTATTCAACCGTATCCTGAAAAATACTGAACGTTATTAACGTAATTTATCAAGTCACTATAGCTTTATACTGAATTTAATCGGAGCAATTAGACTGTGTATTTGTTTATGGCTGTCAGTGCATTCGCACTGAGCGCTCGATCAGCTGTAGGTACGCGTGACGTAGGAAGTAATTGTTAGCGGTCAGCGACTGCCTTGTGCGCCGCGCAGACTTGACTGTTGCTTTGAGTATGTGCCGCCCCCGGGACACGGCGCGGTATCCTTGCATTCTCCGTGTGTTTACGTATAACTGTTAGTTTTTCAAAAGTATGTCACTCCACAAAAATTTTAACGTTCGATATATGATGTATTCCCTTGGAGCGTCGAGATTTAAGAGCCTCTACTTTGACAGTGTTATCATGAATGATTTTGCGAACCCTATATGGACCGTTATAAAGTAGAAAAAATTTGCCACATAAGCCTTTTCCTTTGTGAGACAAACGGTGAGATTTAATTAACACCTTTTGACCAACTGACAAGGTTTTTAAACGACCAGGACGTTTAGCTGATTTCTCTCTTCTAGCTGCCGCAGATGCAATATTTCGTAGAGCCAGGTTGACAACTTCAGAATGCCGCAGTTTTCGTGAAGGCGGAAAAGGAACGATTTCAGAAATGCGATTTGTCAGTGCATTATTTTTTAATATCAATATTGGCGGTAAAGAAGTTGAATCATTAGGGAGTTCATTCCGAATGTTTTGAAAAATATGAAGATACTGATCCCACGTTCTGTAATTCTGATGACAATAAAGTCGACAAAATTTATTGATTTCCTTCATCCATCTCTCTGAAACATTAGAAAACATTAGATTGAGGGTGAAAAAGTGATATGGAAATTGGTTTAATATTACGACGCCGTAGAGTACGAAGCCAAATTTTAGAGCGAAACTGTGATCCATTATCTGATATAACCTTATCAACATAACCCACTTCTTTAAGAAAATGTTTGATGAAAGCATTAGATACTGAACGAGCTGTTGCTTTGCGTAAAGGTGTAAAACACACGTATTTTGATGTCTATTCCACTGCTACCAAAATGTATGCAAAACCATTAGTAGAACGAACCACTGGACCGAACAAATCGACTGCAGCCATCTCCTTTAATTTCGCTGGAATGATAGGAAACAACGGTGCTCTGTGAGAAATAGTTGGCGGCTTGGCCTTTTGACATAATTAGCATTTGGCGAGAACAGATCGAATACATTTTTCCATATTACTTTAGCAGCAATTTTCTCGTAATTTATGAAAGCATTTTCTGGGACCAAAGTGTGCATAACTGAAATGTGTATACCAAACCAATTTATTAACCCACTCATCAGGAATACAAACTAACCAAACAGAGTTGTCGACCGATTTTCGTTTAAAAAGAATATCATTGCGAACTAAATAATACTGTCTACTCGCTACGCTTTCCTTTCTCCCCCACTTCTCCTTAATGTCCTTCCAGATTGGATCCTTATTTTGCTCCTTAGCGATGTCCTGGAGCGAAGACGAAATAACATTTTCAAACGCAACACCTTGAATATACATCAAACAATAATTGTTTTCTTTGCAGTCATCCTCAGCACTTTGTTTCAAACCTACAGGTGCACGTGATAAAGCATCAGCAATAATATTTGAAGAACCCTGTATGTAAACAATACTAAAATCAAATTCCTGTAGATACAGCGCCCATTGTGACAATCTTCCATGTGTTAATTTTGTTGACATAAGAAATTCCAGAGCTCGATGATCGGTGTAAATCTTAGTATGTCTCCCATACAAAAATGTCCGGAATTTTGTGAAAGCCCAAACACAGCCAAGGCTTCAAGTTCCGTAATCGAATAATTCTTTTCTGATTTAGAGAGAACACGATTTCCAAATGCAATAGTTTTCTGTACTACAAGGCTGTTTTCTTCTATCTCTTGAAATCAATGTGCACCTAGGCCTTTGTATGATGAGTCCATCGCCAAACAAAAATCTTTAGATAAATCCGGATGTGAAAGAAGGGGAGCAGCAACTAAAGCATCACGAAGTTGTTCAAATTCGGATTGAGCTTCCTCATCCCAACACCAATTAGAATTCTTTCCAGATAGTTCACATAAACGAGGTGTGGCCAAATTGTCCAATCTAACAAAGCGTCTAAGAAAATTACAGACACCAAGGAAACTACGAACATCACGTTTTGTGGTAGGAACAGCATAATTACGAATAGCGTCTAGTTTCTCTGGATCAGGAAGAATACCTTCTGTAGAAATAATATGACCAAGAAATTTCACCTGAGAACGACCAAATTCAGATTTTTCCAAGTTCACTAAAGTGCCAACTCTTGCAAAAATACGTAATAATGAATCCAAAATTTTGTTGTGCTCACTCCTAGAACGTTTAGCAATAAGAATGTCGTCAACATATGAAGTAATATTGTCACGAAGATAAACAGGTAAAATTTCGTTTAAACTACGAATGAATGCTGCAGAAGATATAGTAAGTCCAAATGGTAATTTCCGAAATTACTTTTGGGTAAAATAGTCATATTCGGTTATTCTTTACCGACTGTCTAGATAGATTTATAGTTGAAGAGTTGTTTTGATAGATACAAAGAATAGTAGAAGACTAGGCAGCAGTGCAGAAAACTAAAAGGGAAATAGCACCACTACAGCTCGGGGCCCTGTGCACGCTACGGCACATATTTACTTAGTGTACTGAATCCCCTGAGGACTTACATAGCTGCACATAAATTTCAGTTTGTGACTTAGTGGCCAATTTGGTGGAATTGCGTACATAAATTGATCTAACAATGAACATGGATGTATGTCATTCTTAGAATTGCGAAAGATCTTAAATTTCCGAACAGTTAAAAAGTGTTTATTGTCAATGTTTTCGCCTCATGGCGACAAAGACCTACCGCGTCTGTCCCAGTCCGAATGTCGCCTGGCGCTCTCTTCTTGCATCTCGTAAATGAAATAAATTATTTTCTTCAAAGCCCTCTGATATCTGTGATTCTAAATTTCTTCTGCTGTCTTTTCCTACGATTTCGCCTTCAATTTGTTTGACTTGCTTTCGTAATGCCTCAAATTCCCTTTTGACGCGTCCATTAAATTTTCCCTGATTTTCAACATGCTTATTTATGTTCTGGTACTCTTCGGTTTCTGAAAATTGCAATGGAGCTGTATCATCTGAATCTCTGTCCCCATTTAAACTAAGAATTGTCAATTTATCTGAAATCTCCTCAACTCTTTCCGATAAGTCACCTATTTGTTCTTTCTGTTTATTTACGTCTTCCGTAAGTGTCGCGACTTGGGTTTCAGTATTAACACATTTAGTAGTTAACTGTTGATATTGTTGTGTTAGGTTATTTATTCTGTCATTTGGTACGGATTACTCGATTCTTTCAAATATTTCTTCCATATCGTGTGCACGTCGTAAATTTAGCTTTGAAAATTTTTGTTCTATCACGCGATCTCTTTCTTCCTGTTCTCTATCCTCTTCCTTTTGTCTAATTTCTATTGAAATTAATCTGTTATTGTGAGCATTCAAAATCGGTTGTACTTCTTCTCTAACTTCTTTCTTTAATTCATCTTTCATATTTTTGAAACATGTCCCTATTCGTGAGTCTAACCGTGTTTCCATTGTTTCCATCTCTGTTTTAATTGTTGCTATTTGTGAGTCTAACCGTGTTGCCACTGTTTTTAATTCAGATCCAAACTGTGATCCCAGTGAGTCTAACCGTGTTTCCATTGTTCCCATATCAGTTTCTAACCGTGTTGCCACTGATTTTAATTCAGATCCTAACTGTGATCCTAAATTTAATATAGCACCCATCAACTGCTCCATATTAACTGGTTCAAAATTCTTTTCGCCCCTAACATTTCCCGTAAAACTAACTTCCTTCGTCATAGCCGTAAAGCTATCTGTGTTCGATACTATTTCAGAATCTTCTGTCGTTAATCTCGTATTCTGTGAAGTTTTTGATTGAGAAAAATTTTGAACTGGTTCCGGACTATTTCCCCGACTTACTAAATTGTTTTCTACTTCATTATTCATCATACTATTCTCCTGTGTTGGCGAGTTCCCCATGTTAACATTTTCGTCATTCTCCCTATTCATCATTTTTGCCTTTTTCATCGATCGCGTGATCATTTACAATACATGCAAAACTCGTCGATATACGAAAAGTATACACAATAAGACACTTTATCACCAACAATACCATTCACACGAAATGCTTCCCTCAAACACGATTAACGAACAATTGAAATCTTCATAATTGCACAAAATTGTCAAACGCGTATACAAGACATCAAAAATTAAATTCTGCAAAAATACCATTAGAAGAAAGACAAGACAACTATTAAATGTTCATTACCAAATCTACACATACAATATAGACTACAATTACTAAACAACAAATTACTACAACAGTACTACTGTCTGCTATTTTTACTATCAAAAGAATTCCAAGGGACGATCCGAAGCAGCGGTCGCCACGTGCATGGGGGCTTAATTATATATTATGCAAATATTTTTAATTTTATTAGCTGACTGTCCGGTTACGCTGTCTCGTAACCGGTTGGCCCTGAGTAGTATTAGTACGCAATCTGACTGCATAGAATAACAACAAAGAATGAAAGGAAACATCCGTTAACACAATTAATGAATTAAGACCCCAGCAACTATAAAAGCTACGAAAAAACAACTACGAACAACAAAGCACAAGTGTAACTGTTCTGTGAGTGGAAGTGTGATTCAACGTACACATCTGGCACGGTTCTTCCTCAATGAGACAAGGTATTTTAAATACCACTTACACTGAATTAATTAAGTAAAACTGAAATACTGTAATTGCACATAGAAACCCGAATTACAGTCTAATACATGAACACAAGCCAGATGCTTTGTTGACTGAACCTGTGACCAAGAAGCATTGTTAGTTAAGAAATTTAAAAAAAAATAAAAAATGTTTTTTACCTTCATATATATTGACTAAAAATACACTCTGATCATTACAACATCTCCATTCGAACAACATCTGCTGTCTAGCCCATCAAAACAACTGCACACGACATGGCCTCAAATAATACAGCTATCAACATCCTCTCAGCAAAGCATTAACCACCGCAACTTCTGAACAAGCACTGCCAGTGGAGGCGGCGGAATAAAACTCTTTGACGCAATCTCTGGCGCTGTGACTCAGTGTAGCCACCTTTCAACCTTTGCGAACAATTGTCATAATAAATTTTTTAAAATTCTCTTAAGGTGCTAAATGAAAATCGCAATGGAGGATGCCGTGACTCAGTTGTTGTCCTAATTTATCTGAAGTACTTGCTTCGGCACTTTGCATTCTCTGTTTTCATAGCAGATAATTTATTAGGGTGAACTACTGATAACAGACCTCTCACATACCTTTGATACAATTCGTGTAATGTTTTACTGGTTGTGTTAATGCTTGAGACCTGCTGAACATTGCCGGCCGGATGGCCGAGTGGTTGTAGGCGCTACAGTCTGGAAACGCGCTACTGCTACGGTCGCAGGTTCGAATCTTGCCTCGGGCATGCATGTGTGTGATGCCCTTAGGTTAGTTGGGTTTAAATAGTTCTAAGTTCTAGGGGACCGATGATCTCTGAAGTTAAGTCCCATAGTGCTGAGAGCCATTTGAACCATTCTGCTGATCGTCCCGTTTATGTGGAGCAGTTGACTCGACGTAGTCTTCCCCTGCCACATATAAGAACTAGGCTGACTGGCTACTCTTGACGTCATGTCTTAGGGGAAATTATTTATTACTAGCGCCTACTTGTGATTTACATGGCACAGATCGAATACTATCTAGAATTAACCGATCAGGAATGACGCAAATCCTGTCTTTATAAGGAATTTTATTCTAACGGTGTACGAGAGACACCCACTAAGACAAGGACGTCTGCGTGTCATTTGTGGTTCGGAAGTGCAACAGTGGTGTTCCAACAAATTACAAATTACGAGACGTTGGATGCAGTGTACCACGATATTAATGACATATGGAATGGTCTGAATAAAGATTAAATGTTACGTAATGTGTTCTCTAATTAAACAGAGTGACCAGTGGGTATTCAAAAAGATCCTGTAATGCCAAAGTGCTTGTGCCTGATGATTAGCTACAACTAATACCTATTTCCATTGTCGCTGGCGGTGGTCAAACATGGTTTTCGAGAAGTAACAGCAGACTGTAATACATCATATACTGAAAGTATTATATGTATGAATATGTATTTATGCCTTTCTATTTCACTTCTATATCTACGTCCATTCTCTGGAAACCACGTTGAAGTTCATGGCAGAGGGTAATTATGATTGGAGCAATAAGTAGGGGGTTGTAGTATATTTCTAGAGCCATCATTTAAAGCCAGTTGTTGAAACGTTGTAAGCAGCCTTTCTCGATATATTTTAGGCCTGTCTTCAAGAGTTTGACAGTTAAGTTCTTTCAATAACTCTATGACACTCTCCCGCGGCTCAAAGAAACCTCTGACTGTTTCTGTTGTCCATCTCTGTAAACGTTCAGTATTTCCTGTTCGTTCTATAAGGTACAGGTCCCAACAACACGAGTGATTTGTAAGCAATATCCTTTGTAGACTGATTTCATTTCTCTAGCATTCTACCAATAAATCCAAGTCTGCTACCTGGTTTACCTACGACTGAGCCAAAATGACCGTTCCACTTCACATCTTAAATGTATTTGTATGAGTCTAAAGAATTCAAATGTGACCTTCAGTGATATCATTGTATTAAGCTAATACTTTTTTTCGTTTTGAGAAGTGCGCAATTTCACATTTGCGAAGATTTAAAGCAAGTGCCGAATCTTTACAAAGCTTCGAAATCTTATCAAAACCTCGCTGAAGATTTACATAGAATCATTCAGCGTTATAGATAAATGCATCATATTTGAAATGACCGAGGTTACAATTAATATTATTCGTAAGGTCCTTAATACACAAAGTGAATACCAAGGGAGCCAACACACTACCCTGGGGCACACCTGAAGTTAAATTAACATTTGCATTTGTCCAATATAACCTGTTGTGTCCCTCTACCAAAATATCCTCGATCCAGTCAGAAATATCGCTTCATACTCCATACGGTAGTGCTTCAGCTACTAAGTGCGACAGTGGTCCTGAGTCAAATTCTTTCCGGCAACAGAAAAATACTGCGTCTACCTGACTGCCTAGATAGACGTTTTTCAGAGAGAAAAGGGCGACTTGTGTTATTTCGGGTTCGCTGTTTTCCAAATCCTTGCTTATTAGCATGGAGGATGTCATAGTGTTCGAGACACTTTTGAGTTGAGAATACGTTCTACGATTCTACAACAAATGGATGCCAAGGATATTAGAGGGTAGTTTTGTGGATCACTTCCGCTACCATTCATACAGACGAGCGTTATCTTTGTTTTCTTACAGCTACTGAGAACGACTTTTTTGTGCGAGGTACCTACGAAGTATGCAGTTAACGGAAGGGCTAACTCTCCAGCATATTGGGTACGTAGAATAGTCTGATAGGTATTCCGCTGGGCTGTGGACCTTTGTTCACTTTTAACGATTTCGGCTGTTTCTCAACGCCACTGACATTAAAATATCGTTGTCACTGAACTGTTCAGTGGTACGTGTTTTAAATGTTGGCAATACAACTGGGATTTTCTTTGTAAAAGAACAACTGAAAGGTGACTCCACATCATCCTTTGCTTTTCCCTTGCTACTCTCGATTTCAGTTCTTTTTTCGTCCCAGCATGAGAGGACACTAATAGAAGTGCAATGAACAGCCTTTGCATTTCCACCAAACTAATTTATTGAATCCTAAAACGATCACTGTAAACTGTATCATAGATCAGACAGGTGTCTCCTCTTGCACTTGTATTAGTTAAAATGGCTGTACTCTCAATACAATCTGTTCCTATAAATATCCTAGCTTCAGAGCCAATAAGGTTGTCTCTTACCATTTCTGAAAAGCTGAGTTCCTCTTACAGGGTAATGCGTCCGTTGGAAGTGGAGTAGTTAAACTTGACCGAAAGGAAGTCGCGGTCAGTGGAAAAACGAAGCAGCCGTGCGGTTTCTAAAAATGGCTCTGAGCACTATGGGACTTAACATCTACGGTCATGAGTCCCCTAGAACTTAGAACTACTTAAACCTAACTAACCTAAGGACATCACACAACACCCAGTCATCACGAGGCAGAGAAAATCCCTACCCCGCCGGGAATCGAACCCGGGAACCCGGGCGTGGGAAGCGAGAACGCTACCACGCGACCACGAGCTGCGGACATGCGGTTCCTCTTTCCGGCCACATTGACGGGAGGAATTAGTCTAAGCGCGCTTCCGGATAGGGCTCTGTCTTCTGACACATAAACTGCTCCTTCGAGGGAAGTACCCACCTGTATATGGGATCTGTAGGGTACGTGTAATGTGTGGCATTCTGTATACACTGATAAGTAAAAATAAACAAAACCAACACCAGAAAAATTAATGTAGAGTTACGAAATTCTACGTGACATATTTAAGTGATTAACATTGCAAGTCACAAGTTAATGTGAACGCCAGATAAGCCATTGCAAATGTGAAATGCCGGTACATTAACAACTGCAGTAACCGCCAGAATTTTGAAAGCAAGCATCTAAGCGATCATAAATTGTGTTCTACAGGTGCCAGATGTCAGTTTGTGGGCTGGAGTTCCATACCTGTGACACTTTTTTGGTCAATAAAGGGGTAGTTGATTTCGTTAGTAGATAACGCTGGGGTTGTCGTCCGATTATGTCCCATGTGTGATCGACTGGAGACAGATCTGGTGATACAGCATTCCAAGGAAATCTGTGGACACCGGTATGTGGGTGAGCGTTACCCTCTTGGAAAACAACGCTGTAATGCCGTTAATGAATGGCAGCACAACAGGACTTATCACCAGACAGACGTACAGTACAGTCAGTGTGCGTGGGATAATCATGAGAGTACTCCTGCTGACATACGAAATCCCACGACAGGAATGTGTCCCGTGTGTCTAGCTCATATGCAGGTTGCGTGCAGGTTCTCAACTCTTCTCCTTGTAACTAACACACGGACATCACTGGCCCCGAGGCAGAACCCGCTATCGATAGAAACCGCAACAGACCCCCATCCTGCCCTTCAATGAGCTTTCGCTTGAGACCACTGATGTCGCAAGTGGTCAGTGGAAATCACGCTACAGCGTGTGTTGTTCGGAGCTTTACTTGAAGTAACCCTTGTGTAACTGTTCGTTGTGTCACTGTGGTGCAGACGCATCACCATGCGCCTGCTCTCGGTAGTGCCACGTGGCCGTCCAAAGCCTGGTGCTCTTGCGACCGTACATTCCCTTGACCAGCGCTGCCGGGGATCATGTACGGTGGCTACGTTTTCTCCAGTATCTCAGAAGGGACAGCCAGTCTCTCGTAGCTTCATTACACGATCTCGTTAAAGCTCAGTGAGGTGTTAATAATGGCGTCATTATCGCCTTAATGGTATTCTTAACTGACACCAACTCACCACGTCCAGTCTCAAAGATAACTAACGATCGTTACAGCATATATTTAAGGGAAAACTGATTTCCATTCTCGTAGTGGTGTAACTAAGGCAAATCACTGGTTCCTAACCAATTCGTAGTCACTAAACTTTGAAAAAACTCAATACATGCAGTTCAAAACTTGTAAGGGGTGTCCCACGAGTATATGCCTAGCATATCATGACAGGCAAATAAATGAAGTGGTGTTAAATTCTTGGGTTTACAGCTGGATTATAAATTCAACTGGGAGGAGCACACCACAGAACTGCTGAAGCATCTAAACAAATCTCTATTTGCAACGCGAATTCTGTCAGACATAGGGGATATAAAAATGAAAAAGCTGGCAGACTATCCTTACTTTCATTCCATAATGTCATATGGGATTATTTTTTGGGGTATTTCATTAAGCCAAGCTAAAGATTTCCGGGCACAAAAACGTGAAATATGAGTTGTACGTGGTATGAACTCGAGAACATCCTGCAGAGGCCTGTTTAGGGAACTTAGGACACTAATTACTGCGTCCCAATATATTTATTCCTTAATGAGATTTTTCATTAAAAATATATCACTTTTGCAAACCAAGAGCTCAATTTATGGAATCGATACTAGAAATAAGAATAATCTTCACAAGTATTTGAAGTCACTTATTCTTGCACAAAAAGGTGCGCATTATTCAGGAACACACGTTTTCTAGAGCTTCTCAGCAGTGATAGAAAGCTTAACAGCAAATGAAATTCAGTTTAAGAGGACCTTAAAGGATTTATTGGTGGCCAACTCCTTTTACTTCATTGATGAGTTTCTCAATACAACGAACTGATTTTTATATATAAAGTACATTCTAACTTCTGTACTCTGTACCATTTCAGTGCACTAATGGAAGAGCAGTTGAACGGAACGGACAGTGTCTTAAAAAGAGGGTATAAGATGAACATCAACAAAAGCAAAACGAGGATAATGGAATGTAGTCGAATTAAGTCGGGCGATGCTGAGGGAATTAGATTAGGAAATGAGACACTTAAAGTAGTAAAGGAGTTTTGCTATTTGGGGAGCAAAATAATTGAGGATCGTCGAAGTAGAATGGACATAAAATGTAGACTGGCAATGGCAAGGAAAGCGTTTCTGAAGAAGAAAAATTTGTTAACATCGAGTATACATTTAAATGTCAGGAAGACGTTTCTGAAAGTATTTGTATGGAGTATAGCCATGTATGGAAGTGAAACGTGGACGATAAATAGTTTATACAAAAAGAGAATAGAAGCTTTCGAAATGTGGTGCTACAGAAGAATGCAGAAGATTCGATGGGTAGATCACATAACTAATGAGGAGGTATTGAATAGAACTGGGGAGAAGAGGAGCTTATGGCACAACTTGACTAGAAGAATGGATCGGTTGGTTGGACATGTTCCGAGACATCCAGGGATCACCAATTTAGTATTGGAGGGCAGTGTGGAGGGAAAAAATCGTAGAGGGAGACCAAGAGATGAATACACTAAGCAGATTCAAAAGGATGTAGGCTGCAGTAGGTACTGGGAGATGAAGAAGCTTGCACAGGATAGAGTAGCATGGAGAGCTGCATCAAACCGGTCTCAGGACTGAAGACCACAACACCAACAATGTGTTCATTGTAAATAAGTATTGTAGTAGTTCTACCTTATAAATAATTCTTTTTAAATTTTAAATTCAGTGCATTAATGTAATCTTAGTATATGAGTGTCGTAAAATGATCCTTTCATACAGGCACATTAAAAAGAAAAGTTTATTGGTTTTAGTTTTCATGTATTATTGTTTTTCTGAGATGATCTACATTCTGGAGGACCTCCTCACTCCTGGAATGAAAGTAAATCTGATTTAATCTAATCTATCTATCCCTTCTGCCTGATTTGATCTTAAATCTTCCGAAGCTCTCTTAAATTCTGATTATAATAGTCGGTCACCTATTTGTTCTAAATCTACTCCTGTTTCTTCTCCTGTCATATGAAGTAAGTCTCATAGAGGCCTTCAATGTACTCTTTCGATCGATCCGCTCCATCCTTTGCATATTTCAGTGGAATTCCTGTTGTACTCTTAATGTTAACACCTTTGCTTCTAATTGCACCGAAGTTTGTTTTGAATTTCCAATATGCATAGTCAGTCCTTCCGACAATCATATCCTTTTCGATTTCTTCACTTTTTCATACAGCCATTTCATCGTAGCTTCCATGAACTTCCTGTTTGTTTCATTCCTCGGCGACCTGAATTTCTGTATTGTCGTATTTCCCTCAAATTTTTTTTGCTTTCTTCTTTCCCCGATCAATTGACGTATTTTATCTGTTACCGATGGTTTCTTCGTACTTACCTTCTTTGTACCCACGTTTCTCCTTCCAAATTCTGTGATTGCTCTCTTCAGGTATGTTTCATTCCTCTTCAACTGAGCTATTCCTTATTGCTGTACCTAAAGCTTTAGAGAACTTCAAGCGAATCTCGTCATACCTTAATACTTCCGTATTCCACTTCTTTGCGTATTGATTCTTCCTGACTAACCTCTTGAACTTCAGTATACTCTTCATCACTTCTACATTGTGACCTGAGTCTGTATCTGCTCCTGGGTATGCCTTCTAATCGAACATCTGATTTCGGAATCTCTGGCTGACCATCTTATAATCTAATAGTAGTCTTCCCGTATCACCCGCCCTTTTCAATGTACACCTCCCCCTCTTGTGATTCTTGAACAGAGTATTCACTATTAGTAGCCGAATTTTATTACAGAACTCAATTAGTCCTTTTCCTCTCTCATTTGTTGTCCCCAGCCCATATTCTCTTGCAGAATTTCCTTCTACACCTTCCCCTAAAACTGCATTCCACTCCTCTATGACTATTAGATTTTCATCTTCCCTTGCTAATTTTACTATCCTTTCAACATCCTCATATAATTTCTGTATCTCTTCACCTTCAGCTTGCGACGTCGGCATGAATTCCTGAACTATCGTTGTCGGTGTTCGTTTTCTGTCGATTCTGATAACAACATCCATGTCATTAAACTATTCACATTAACACATGGTCTACCTTAGCTTCCTGTTAATAATGAACCCTACTCCCGTTGTATCTTTTTCTGCTGCTGTTGGTCTGACCAGAAATCTTCGTGTTCTTTCCATTTCACTTCACTGACCCCTGCTATATGTAGATTGACCCTTCGTATTTTCGATTTCAAATTTTCTACTTTCCCAACCACATGCAAGCTTTTGATATTCGAAGACCTAACTCGTAGAACGTTATCATTTCGTTCGTTTTTCAGACTTTTTCTCATGGTCACCCTCCCATAGCAGTCTTCTGGTGGAGATCCGAATGGGGGACGATTCCAGAATCTTTTCCCAATGTAAAGATCGTCATGAGACTTCTTCAATTACAGGCCACGTGTCGTGAGGATACACGTTATGTGTCTTTAATTCAGTGGTTTCCACTGCCGTCTCTATCCTCTAGCAGTTGATCATTGCTGATTCTTCCGCCTTTAGGGGATTTTTCCCGTCCCAAGGACAACAGACTGCCTTTAACCTATGTCTGTTCCTCCGCCCTCTTTGATAAGGCCGTTCGCTGAATGAGGATAATTTCTTTTGCCGGACGTCTTCTGCAGCCAGTGCTGATTGTTAATTAAAACGGTCTCGGGTTTTTAACCCGGTATCGAAGACGTTTTGAGTACTAATCAAAGACACTACACCTAGGCCACATAATAAAATAATCACATTCGTCCTCAGTGTAGTAAGGACATAGATGATCTCGCTGTTGATCGCCCTGTATGTAGGACCAAGATTTCCTATTTATGGAGAACCGTGTTAAGGTTGCCAATTACCGACTGCAGTGAGTATATATTGTCAAGATGGACTGAAAAAAAAAGTTAGATATCTTTCCGATAGAGTAATACATCCCGCAAAACCCAGTGCTCTTAGTGATTAAGTTCGCTCCGGAAGCATTGTGCCCATAAACTCTTCTGAATTGGAATGAAATCAGTGTCTTAATACTTTGCCGGTAATTCGTAGTTTATGATAGTTTTATTCTATAAACGTCATAGCTTCTGATCGTTTTATGCTGCCAACAACAGACGTTAAGAAATGCGAAGCAACCCTCTAGAGAAATATAGGCTACAACAATGTATGTTACTCTTATCAATCTCTACTTTTGAGTGTACATAATTTTCGACAAGGAATAAGTGATGACTAGTGATAATCGTGCCTCCATAAAATAAACATTGGCCCCCTCGCCAGTTAATCGGCAATAGTTTTCTTAAATTTATGTGTAACACTTGACTTAATTATACACTGTTCGTAATTTTCCACCTAGGAAATACGTACCACGTATACTTTTTCCACTATAATCTAAATAAATTCTAAAAAAGTGTAACTATAATGAGCAAGTGATTATTCGTGAATGGAGTTTAAGACGCAAGGAAAAAAACATAGCGGTGTGTTGGAAATACATAGCCAATGCTTTGTGGTAAGAATGGGAAACGATGCTTTGTAAAGACGTATACAAATAGCTATTTTTTCACCCTTCTAATAATTACTGCATTACGCAAAATTGCGGACAGTCGATGAAACAAAATCTAGCCTTTATCTGTGTCTTTATATGGTCCATGTTTCGAATGAGACATATATCAGAAGTGACGTGAACCGAATAGTTCATTTCAGTAGCGCTTTCGGAATGACAAATGTTCGCGGCGGTTGATGCATATTTCGGTAGCAACCACATCCGCACTCCATATTTCAGAGATTCAAGGGCGACACAAAATGTGTCGGCTGTGGGTATTACAAAGCTTTTCTGCCGTATGTCACTGTAAAAAAAAACGGACTAAAAACGGGGACATATCCGTTGCGTATTTAGTATATGGGATATGAGAACGTCTGCTCGATGTGAAACATTGCCGTCGCTTTTCTACCGTTTCCCGGTGCACCAGCCACCTTAATAGTGAACCTCAGGCACGTGACACAGATACAAACAATCTCTGGCATGTCCACAATTACCACATCAAATAAGTAAAGACACAAAAATACGGTACCAATGTTCTATACGCAGAGTACCTTTGAAGAACACTTTCTCTTATTAGAATTTGATTGTAACCCATAGCATTTAGCATTTGGAGTATTGTAGCGCTCAACATAAGAAAGAACAAAATGTCCCATAACCGTGTCAGGTAAACGGGACTTTTTACCTGCAGTTTATTATAGGATTTCATATTCAGTTAGATTGTATTAAAAGATCAATTGACAGCTGGAAACAGATTTCCATCATTTATGTCCAGACTGTTTCTCATATAATCTTCCTCTTGGAGCACCGTTTTCCTTAACGTTAACACCCAATTTTGTACCAAATTCTAGCGTAGTTCTTTATGGACAATATAGCTTTCAACGTTCATGTTTCCCATGAATTTTTCAACACACAAAAAAAATGTTTCTTCCGTCTAAGTGATTTTCGAGATCAATCAGTCCCTTTCTTTCCGATCAGAGTTGCCTCAATGTTGGAGACCAGTATTTCGATCCTGCCGCTAAGTGCTGATCTTTTATTTATTTGTCGTCATCGGTTGGAGTACTCACAGGAGTCCTATCCCTCTACGAAAGGATATTTTCTCTGTATACACATAGTATGCAACTGTTAATATAGGTTTGAGATACAGAATCTACGAGTAATGGACGGCGTAAGAAAACATAAAGTTGCAGCAAATGTATTGGTCTAAGGGCGAAACAGATGTTCAAAAAATACAACAGAGGAAATCGTGAATGGCAAAGCAAGAATAGATGGATGAGAGATGCTTGGCTGTCGATACAAGGATGACTACGGTATCAATACATGGTGCCTGTAGGAAAATGTACCCGTGGTCTAGGAGTAGCGTCTTTGATTCATAATCAAAATGTCTTCGGTCCCGGGGTCGATCCCCGCCACTGCCCAAATTTTGATAAATAATCAGCATTGGCGGCCGAAGACTTCTGGCATAAGAAGTCAGCCTCATTCTGCCAACGGCCTTGTCAAAGCGGGCGGAGGAGCGGATAGAGGTTCAGGGCACTCTCTTGTCCTAGGGGTGGGAAAATGCCCCTAAAGGCGGAAGCATCAGCAATGATTAACGACATGAGGATGCAGGAGGCAATGGAAACCACTGCATTAAAGACACGTAACGTGTATCCACAGGACATGTGGCCTGTATTTGAAGAAGTGTCATGATGATCTCTCCATTGGCAAAAGATTCCGGATTAGTCCCCCAGTCGGAACTCCGGGAGGGGACTGCCAAGGGGGAGGTTACCATGAGAAAAAGATTGAATAATCAACGAAAGGATAACCTTCATCGAGTGGGGGCGTGGAATGTCAGAAGCTTGAACGTGGTAGGGAAACTAGAAAGTCTGAAAAGGGAAATGTAAAGGCTCATTCTAGATATAGTAGGGGTCAGTGAAGTGAAGTGGAAGAAAGACAAGGATTTCTGGTCAGATGAGTATCGCGTAATATCAACAGCAGCAGAAAATGGTATAACAGGTGTAGGATTCGTTATGAATAGGAAGGTAGGGCAGAGGGTGTGTTACTGTGAACAGTTCAGTGACCGGGTTGTTCTAATCAGAATCGACAGCAGACTAACACCGACAACGATAGTTCAGGTATACATGCCGACGTCACAAGCTGAAGATGAATAGGTAGTGAAAGTGTATGAGGATATTGAAAGGGTAATGCAGTATGTAAAGGGGGACGAAAATCTAATAGTCATGGGCGACTGGAATGCCGTTGTAGGGGAAGGAGTAGAAGAAAAGGTTACAGGAGAATATGGGCTTGGGACAAGGAATGAAAGAGGAGAAAGACTAATTGAGTTCTGTAACAAGTTTAAGCTAGTAATAGCGAATACCCTGTTCAAGAATCACGAGAGGAGGAAGTACACTTGGAAGAGGCCGGGAGATACGGGAAGATTTCAATTAGATTACATCATGGTCAGACAGAGATTCCGAAATCAGATACTGGATTGTAAGGCGTACCCAGGAGCAGATATAGACTCAGATCACAATATAGTAGTGATGAAGAGTAGGCTGAAGTTCAAGGCATTAGTCAGGAAGAACCAATACGCAAAGAAGTGGGATACGGAAGTACTAAGGAATGATGAGATATGTTTGAAGTTCTCTAAGGCTATAGATACAGCAATAAGGAATAGCGCCGTAGGCAGTAAAGTTGAAGAGGAATGGACATCTCTAAAAAGGGCCATCACAGAAGTTGGGAAGGAAAACATAGGTACAAAGATGGTAGCTGCGAAGAAACCGAGGGTAACAGAAGAAATACTTCGGTTGATTGATGAAAGGAGGAAGTACAAACATGTTCCGTGAAAATTAGGAATACAGAAATAGGAATGAAATGAATAGGAACTGCAGGGAAGCTAAGACGAAATGGCTGCAGGAAAAATGTGAAGACATCGAAAAAGATATGATTGTCGGAAGGACAGACTCAGCATACAGGAAAGTCAAAACAACCCTTGGTGACATTAAAAGCAACGGTGGTAACATTAAGAGTGCAACGGGAATTCCACTGTTAAACGCAGAGGAGAGAGCAGATAGGTGGAAGGAATACATTGAAAGCCTCTATGAGGGTGAAGATTTGTCTGATGTGATACAAGAAGAAACAGGAGTCGATTTAGAAGAGATAGGGGATCCAGTATTAGAACCGGAATTTAAAAGAGCTTTGGAGGACTTACGGTCAAATAAGGCAGAAGGGATAGATACCATTCCATCAGATTTTCTAAAATTATTTGGGGGGAAGTGGCAACAAAACGACTAATCACGTTGGTGTGTAGAATATATGAGTCTGGCGATATACCATCTGACTTTCGGAAAAGCATCATCCACACAATTCCGAAGATGGAAAGAGCTGACAAGTGCAAGAAATATCGCACAATCAGCTTAACAGCTCATGCATCGAAGCTGCTTACAAGAATAATATACAGAAGAATGGAAAAGAAAATTGAGAATGCGCTAGGTGACGATCAATTTGGCTTTTGGAAAAGTAAAGGGACGAGAGAGGCAATGCTGACGTTACGGCTAATAATGGAAGCAATGCTAAAGAAAAATCAAGACACTTTCATAGGATTTATCGACCTGGAAAAAGCGTTCGACAATATAAAATGGTGCAAGCTGTTCGAGATTCTGAAAAAAGTAGGGGTAAGCTGTAGGGAGAGACGGGTCATATACAATATGTACAACAACCAAGAGGGAATAATAAGAGTGGACGATCAAGAACGAAGTGCTCGCATTAAGAAGATGATGGAAATAAAAGTAAGGTTCAGGAGTGGAATTAAAATACAAAAGCACTCCGTTATCAGGCCACAAGTGGCCCATCGGGACCATCCGACCGCCGTGTCATCCCCAGCTGAGGATGCGGATAGGAGGGGCGTGTGGTCAGCACACCGCTCTCCCGGTCGTTATGATGATTTTCTTTGACCGGAGCCGCTACTATTCGGTCAAGTAGCTCCTCAATTAGCGTCACAAGGCTGAGTGCACCCCGAAAAATGACAACAGCGCATGGCGGCTGGATGGTCACACATCCAAGTGCCGGCCACACCCGACAGCGCATAACTTCGGTGATCTCACGGGAACCGGTGTACCCACAGCGGGAAGGCCGTAGCCAATTAAAATACAAGGTGAAAGGATATCAATGATATGTTTCGCTGATGACATTGCTGTCCTGAGTGAAAGTGAAGAAGAATTCAATGATCTGCTGAACGGAATGAACAGTCTAATGAGTACACAGTATGGTTTGAGAGTAAATCGGAGAAAGACGAAGGTGAGGAGAAGTAGCAGAAATGAGAACAGCGAGAAACTTAACATCAGGATTGATGGTCACGAAGTCAATGAAGTTAAGGAATTCTGCTACCTAGGCAGTAAAATAACCAATGACAGACAGAGCAAGGAGGACATCAAAAGCAGACTCGCTATGGCAAAAAAGGCATTTCTGGCCGAGAGAAGTGTATTATATCAAATACTGGCCTTAATTTGACGAAGACATTTCTGAGGATGTACGTATGGAGTACAGCATTGTATGGTAGTGAAACATGGACTGTGGGAAAACCGGAACAGAAGAGAATCGAAGCATTTGAGATGTGGTGCTGTAGACGAATGTTGAAAATTAGGTGGACTGAAAAGGTAAGGAATGAGGAGGTTCTACGCAGAATCGGAGAGGAAAGGAATATGTGGAAGACGCTGACAAGGAGAAGGGACAGGATGATAGGACATCTGCTAAGACATGAGGAAATGACTTCCATGGTACTAGAGGGAGCTGTAGAGGGCAAAAACTGTAGAGGAAGACAGAGATTGGAATACGTCAAGCAAATAATTGAGGACGTAGGTTGCAAGTGCCACTCTGAGATGAAGAGGTTAGCACAGGAAAGGAATTCGTGGCGGGCCGCATCAAACCAGTCAGTAGACTGATGACCAAAAAAAAAAAAAAAGGAAAATGAAAGAGAGTTTTGGAAAAAAACATAGGAGAAATTGTATAAATATTAAGAGTTTTTATGACAAGCCGGTACTAAGCAAGGAATGGGTAGATGAAAGTTGGAAGGAATGTTTAGTAGTCCCATATAAAGAAAGGTAAGTTGAAAAAAGTAATAGAAGAGAAGAAAAGAAGTAGATGGAAATGAGATGAGAGCCACGGTAGTGTGAGGGTAATTTGATAGAGAACTGTCAGATCATAGTTTCGAAAGAATGCCTATGGAGTTTCCTTAGTATTGTTGAGATCGGTTAGGGAGGCACCCCTGTGAAAACATTTCCAAGTGCACTGTAACGTACTTATATGGGATAAGGGAAGTACCCTCAGACTTAGGGAAAAATGGAATAATTCTTACTTCAAGTATGGCGGACACAGCAGGTGTGTATGTTAGCAAAACATCAGTTCAGTAAGTTACAGTGGCCAATTAGTGATACGAATTATTTACATAAGGACGGAAATTTAATAATAACCTCCTTCGGGCAACATAAAACTGTGCTCCAGAGAAATGTAAAAGTATACAATACTGGTCCTACGATTTATCTTAAAAGACAGACTAAAGAACAAGTAACCTATATTTACAGTAGCCCGCATCTCGTGGTCGTGCGGTAGCGTTCTCGCTTCCCACGCCCGGGTTCCTGGGTTCGATTCCCGGCGGGGTCAGGGATTTTCTCTGCCTCGTGATGGCTCGGTGTTGTGTGATGTCCTTAGGTTAGTTAGGTTTAAGTAGTTCTAAGTTCTAGGGGACTGATGACCATAGATGTTAAGTCCCATAGTGCTCAGAGCCATTTGAACCATTTATATTTACAGTATTCGTAGATTAAGAAAAAGCTTCTGACTGTGCTGCCGAAAATAAACTGTTTGACATTTTGAACTACGGAGAGACAAATTACAGGGAACATAAGGTTATTTAAAAATCGTACAGGGAGCAAACTGCAAGTACGAGATCTAAGTACAAGAAGGAAAAGCATTAGTTAGAAGGATATGTGACATGTTTGTATCCGTCACCGATCTTATTCAGTCCGTACAAAGAAATGCAGTGAATGAAACCAAGAAGAAATGTACAACGGTAATTAAAGTTGCGTGAGAAGAAACAAGTAGTCTTTGGCAAAGAGAACGTAATTCTGTCGGAGATGACAAAGGAATGTCATGTTGTAGTGCAATGGATAGCATCCTCAAAAGAGCTATAGATGAAGATCAATAAAAGTGAAACAACGGTAATGGAATTAATAAAATAATATCACGCACGGGGCCCGGGTTTGATTCCCGGCAGGGGACTGGTTGTTGTGTGTCATTCATTATCATTTTCATCATCATTGACCTTCTATTCGCCAAAGTGGCGTTAATTAAAAAGACTAGCAATACGGCCGCCGAACCACGAAGGGAATATCCCGGCCAATAAATGCCATACGATAATTACATTCTTCTTTACGTGATGCTGATGTAATTAGATTCGTAAATGAGTCACAAAATGTAGTAGAAGAGATTTCCATTTTGACAGCATAATAACTAAACAGTAGTTAGCGAAATTCTACGTTAATTCTATTTACGTCTATCCCTTTGATCCATAAGCACGTTTTAACAAAAGCCGGTTATTCTTGGTCTACGGGGAGCGACTTTAGCTAGTGCCCGAAAAGGTTCTGGATCCAGGCTTCGAATACAACCACAGCATAATGTACTAATGAAAATTATCAACGATGGCAGCCGATACTTCCAGCATTAGAAGTCCCTCTCGTTCCTCCAATGGTCTTGTCATGGGAGGCGGAGGAGTGGACAGAGGTCCAGGGCACTCTCCTGCGCTTGAGGTGGGAAGCTGCCCCTAAATGACGGACGTATCACCAATGATGAGCGGCACGATGAATCAGAAGGCAACAGAAACGACTGTATTAAAGACACATCATGTGTGTCCCCAGAACATGTGGCCTGTAACTGTGAAAGTGTAATGGTGAAATGTCCATCGGCTAATGATTCCGAATTACTCCCCCACTCGGACCTCCGGGAGGGGACTGCCGAGGGGAAGGTGACCATGAGGAGAAGGTGAAATAACCGACAAAGCCATAACATTCTGCGAGTCGGAGGAGCGAAGTTCATTAGTTTCAGCATAATAGGGAAGCTATATGACATGCGGATCCCTAGGGCTTAATCTTGATATAGTGAACGTCAGGGAAGTTATGTGGCAAAGAAGATCTGGATATACGAGTATGTTCAGTCGAATTTAGGTTAATATCAACAGCAGCAAATAATGGTATAACGACAGTAGGATTAGTTATGAATAGGAGTGTAGGGCAGAGAGTAAACTATTGTGAATAGTTCAGTGACAGCTTTGTTCTCATTACATTCTACGGCAAACCACAGCCTCCAATGATACATGAGATACACAAACCAAAGTCGAATGCAGAAGAGGAAGGGATATAAGAAGTAGGTGAGGATGTTGAAATGGTAATTGAGTATGCAAAAGGAGGTTAAAATCTGATAATGATGTGTGATTGGAACGCGGTTGCAGGAGAAGGAGTGGAAGAGCGTGTTATTGGAGAATACGCGATTAGTAGGCGGAATGAGAGAGGACAATGACTGAGTTACACAATATACTTCAGATGGTAATGATGAATACTGTGTCCACGAATCAGAGAGGAGGATGTATGATACAGGCATACGAGAAGATTCCAGCTGGATTACATCCTGATCAGAGACTCCGAAATCGGATACTGGACTGTCAGGCGTACCCAAAAGCAGTCGTAGGCAAACTTCACAATTAAGTAATGATGACGAGTAGACGGAAATTAAGAGAATCATCCAGGAGAATCAGTGTGGAAGGAAGAGGGATATTGAATGGCAGCCGCCAAGAAATCTTGGGTAACAGAACGCTTAAACAAACTTGGATGAAATTAAAGCAACGGCTGCAACATTATGAATACAATGTGTATGTCATAGCTAACCGCAGAGGAGAGCGCTGAGAGGTGGAAAAGAATACACTGAAGTTCACTATTAAGGGAAGGTCTTCTCTCATGACTTAACAATGGAAGAAATTGGAATCGGTGTGGAAGACATACCGGATATAATGTTAGAGTCGGAATTTGAAAGAGCTCTCCAAGATTTTATACCAAGTACGGCAGAAGGGATAAATAACCTGCCAACGGAATTTCTAAAATAAGTGAGTGAAGTGACAACCAAACGGCTATTTAAGTTGGTGTGTAGAACCGATGCGACTGGCGATGAACCATCAGACTTTCGGGAAAATTTAATCCGCAAAATTCCGAAAACAACGTAGGCAGATAAGTGAAAGAACTATCACACAATCATCCGAAAGCTTCTTGCATCCATGCCGACAACAATAACGTACAGAAGAATGGGAAAGAAACTTGAGTATGTGTTACGTGGCGATCAGTTTGGCATCAAGAGTAGTAATGGCACTAGGGACACTATTCTGACTTTACATTTCACAATGAGGACGCTCATAGGATTTTTCGTCAAAGCGTTCGACAATGTGAAATGGTTCAAGGTATTGCACATCTGATAAAATGGGTGTAAGCTGTAGCGATACGTGCGTAATATACCATTTTTTAACCACCAAAAGGGATCAATACTAGTGGACGATCATGAACGAAGTGTTCGGATTAAAAAGCGTTAAGAGTGGGGAGCATTTCTTGCCCCTGCTGTTCATCTACAACGGAATGAAAAGAAAGGTTCCAGTGAGGGATTAAGATTCAAGGTAAACGGATGTCAATAAGAAGATTCCTTGATGGCATTGCTATTCTCAGTGAAACGGAAAAACACTCAGATGAGTACAGAATATGGAACGAGAGTGAACCGGAAAAAGTCAAAAGTAATGGGAAGTGGCAGAAATGAGAATAGGGATGTCTGGAGCACAATATCATATGGTAGTGTATCATGGACAATGGGAAAGAACGAACAGATTACATTCGAAGCGTTTAGGACGTGCTGCCACAAAAGAATGTTGAAAATCAGGCGGTCTGGCAACATAAGAAATGATGACGTTTTCTGCAGAGTCGGAAAAGAAAGGAAAGTTTCTAAACTCTGTTAAGAAGAAGGAACTGCGTAATAGGAGGTGTATTAAGACATCAGGAAATAACCTCCTTCGTAATAAAGGGAGCTGTAGAAGGTAACAATAGTAGGGGAAGATAGAGACTGTAATACAGCCGACAAATAATTGAGGACGCAAGGTGCAAGTGCAACTCTGAGATTATGACATTGATGCAAGAGTGATATTAGTGGTGGACCGTCTCAAGACACTCACTGAAAAAAAAGGCGCTTTTTGTCACGTTCATTGTACTGATCTTCAGACGACGAAATTTTTAGATGTGTACCTTTGTTTTGTAGGGGTCCATATTATCTCATTACGTATAATACGAGAACATGACGAAAAGTACTCCCTCTGATTTTTTTGTGATAAGTCATAAAGCTTTTTAAATATGATAATCGTTATTAACATTCTATATCTTCATATCTACTGGTTTAACTATGTTGGTGCCTCAGGAGCAGCGAGGCGTAGTCGGGCTTCGAACTAGAAGAAATGTTTCACGCATAGTAGACTCTCTACTTCAGAATGCAGAACACACACGAGCGCTATGACATCAGCGACAATCTGACGCCTTGCTTTGATTTTCATCGATCATCCTCCATATAGTCCCGGCATGGCCCCATTCGACTTTCACCTGTCTCCAGACCTTACGAAAATCCTTCGAGTACTTCTTTTCGATAGTGCTGAATCAGAGCAAGCGTAGTTGAGGCTGTGGCTCCGTCAACAAAGTCGAACCTTCTACAGTGACGGTTTCAACAAACTGATCTGTCGTTGGGAGAAATGTGTGAGTCGCCAGAGTGACTACATTGACAAATAAATATGTAGACCAGAAGAATAAAGATGTAAAACCTTAATAACGTTGATTTTATTTAAAAAGCATCAACAGTTAACAGAAAAAAATTCGTTGGCTTTACTTTTCAGCATTCCTTCGTAATTTAATTTTACGACTGTTAATTATAATACAACAGTGGTACTCGGTATTATCAAAACGTTCTTTTAAATTTACTGCTGTTGTATGGCAACTTATAGAAGTAAAAAGAAGTAAGCCGCTTACGTCGGCTAAAATTATGACGTTTCCACGTTCTTATTACTGCCATGTGCTGGGATGGAAATGAACAATTCCAAAACGTATAATGAGCTCTTTATATTCAAACGTTGTCACACTTAAAGTAGCAGAGAATTTAAGAATATTTTACACCAGAATGCTATCACAAATATTTTCAAAGCCGCTGCCACGAAAACCTCAGGGCCATTTCATGCATCACACTTACAAATATTTCTTGTTAACTCTTACGTTTTGTACCCGTCACAAGCGTGTTAATCTATAACGTGGAAGATTCTAAGCATCATTTTTAGTAGTCAAGTGTAAATCGCGAACACTTAGAAGCATGTGAGATTTCTACAGAGTGTTATCTGCGGTTATTCTTCATGTTTCAAAATAATATTTGTCTTGTTAGACAGTTTTCAAATACCTTTTTTACAAAACTTAGAAATTAACACAGCTTGTTTTGTATGACAAATATAGAGGCGAAAAAAGCATGAACTACTAAGACTTGACTAAAACAATTCCAGAGTTTCTTGAAGACAACCCTAAGACGTATTGGGAACAGATATTGAATGGCATATAATAATATGGGTTCGAAGGCCATTATATTGCGCTATTCATGTAGCCTGATCATTGAATACTTCATAGCAAGTGAAGTGTGTTATCTGGGGTGTCTAAATTGTTAATGGATAAAATTTACTCTCTAATCACAAATGGTTTTATAAGCCACATAACCAACCAGGATGTAAAATTTTAAAGTCGCAAATAGCCTTTAGTACTTTTTAACATTACAGAAAGAAAATTTTATTTTCCAACAAAAACCGTTGCTGAAGAATTGAGTAACAAATACAAAAAGACACATTGAACACGAAATAGACACAGTGTAGGAGAAAACTTCTGAAAGAAGGTGACGGGCGTCCTAAGTTAGCCACGAGTAGCTTAGCAACGTATGCCAAGTTTTTTTGTTAACCATACACACATTAATTGTTCATAAACTTCTATTATATTAATGTTAAACAATTGTCTCTCTGATCTATGTCACTGTATTCCATCGTATTTCATTGTTGTTTGTAAGTATGTTAACAGTGTATCAGCGCCGACGCCGAGAGAATAAAATACTATTTTGGATCTAGATGCGTCACATAGTCATCAGTTACAAAAGAATTAAATTTGACCAGTGTTGAGCGTCATAATTAAGTTTTGTACATGAATGAGTGAGTGACAGGAAATTTTGCTTAGCGCATGAATTTTGGGACACGAGTGAAAATTAATAGAGAACTTAAGAGTTAATTTATTGTTGTTATAAGTTTTAATATACTATCAGAAGCTCTTTATTAGCAGCTGGTAACAATTTCTAACGTGAATATCTTAATGATGAATTACAAAAAAGATTACTGGAATTTTATCGTACAATTGGGAATCAGTATAACTAAACTACGTCGAATGGTCTGAAATTTTTTATATGCATTGTGACAGCAAGGGCATCTAAACTACGAAGAACAGTTTTATGATAAGATGAAACTTGTGCTTCTTTTTCAATTTACCAGATTTCATAACTCTTTCCAGTCATTCCAACAAAAATTTCTTGATGCTTACTGGAATCCCACTTCACAGCGTGCTGTGAAAGATCAGTTGCTAGATATGCCACGTTTTTATAACTCACAATTTGGCACTTTGACACAATATTTTGACGACATGATTCGACAGAACCAACATTTAACTGAACCTAGCAGCCATTCCGGTCTCATTCAGTTTTGTATTTCAAAATTACCTAGATCAGTGAGAGTTCCGTTGCTGACAAGGAATCGCACAGAGAACCTGAACACTTTTCGTGATGTTTTACAGCTTCTTGAACAGGATGAAACACACAATCCACGATCTAGTCAACACTCTTTCCCGGAAACACAAAAGAGACAATCGTTTCGGTAATATCGGCAGGCAGTTCTTCGAATAATAGACCTTAATATGGATATGCAAGACGCTTTCTTCCACAACCCAAGTATCAGCAGAAAGTTATGAATGACTACTCATTCAGGGATCAAAATTATCATCGCCTTCCATCAATGTCTTTCCGCAATGGTCAATATGGCAATACGCTACAAAATAATCGGCGGTTTAGTAACAACCAGAGAAACTGGGAGAATCAGTGGAATAATTCCAACACCTTTTTGTACAAAGAAACCAAATGTGGCACCAGAACCGCCATCAACTACACAGAACCAATGATTACCACCAACGACGACAAACCTTTGATCGCCCACCCAATTATCAGTATAGTCAACAGAATTTTTCAAATGGTAATGATAATTGTCTAAGTCACAACCAGACACAAAACAATGACAGGCAACAGAATTACGGCAATAGCAGACGAGTACAATTTCGTCAGCCAGACTCCCGTTTCCATCCCAGACATGATATCAATAATTCATCTGGTAGAACAGTACAGTTAGTAGAAGTTCGTCCACCAAATCCACGAAACAATGGAGATCATCAGCGTGAGACAGAACACCAACAATAGCAACTAACTTCTCTGCCTACCGCTAGCTCACTGCAGCAATAGCGGTGCCATGATTCTTCTGAAAATTTTACATCACACGTTATCCGTTTTGACGATATACGAGAGGACATTCTGCTGGAAAATATCGAACTAAAACCAATTGTTCATCATCCACTCATTAATATTTCGATAGAAACACACAAATTCTCTGCAGTCCTTGATTCGGGTTCTCCCATATCTGTTATTAGTGAAGCCGCTTTCCAAAAATGCGCCACTGTTTCCAACAACCCAAAACTTCAGCTTTCGCATACTAAGGTCAGTAGTGCTGTTCCGGGCAGAAGTATAGATATTAAACAGCAATGTTATCTGCAATTTCAAGCCCGCAGCTCGTGGTCGTGCAGTAGCGTTCTCGCTTCCCACGCCCGGGTTCCCGGGTTCGATTCCCGGCGGGGTCAGGGATTTTCTCTGCCTCGTGATGGCTGGGTGTTGTGTGATGTCCTTAGGTTAGTTCGGTTTAAGTAGTTCTAAGTTCTAGGGGACTGATGACCATAGATGTTAAGTCCCATAGTGCTCAGAGCCATTTGAACAATTTTTTTAATTTTTTTTTTTTTTTTGCAATTTCAAGTCGATACACATTTTTTATATGCTACATTTGTAATAGTTCCGCTTTCACTATAGACGTCATTCTGGGGATCGATTTTTTGAACAAATATAAAGCCATTTTTGATTTTGGAGATCATTCGATTTGTTTCTGTGATGAAGAAGTTTGCTTCTTTTTGGACTTTCACAAACGTTTGTCGCAAGCAGAGCAAGACCTTAACAAAATTAATTTCATTCAGTCTCAGTGCCCGTCGGACGTAACACTGACGTCATTTTTTGTTCCTTCCCCAAATATTGACAATGACGATATGACACCAGACATTGGTAACATTACTCGAGATAAAATCAAGGTAGTTGATTCAGCTTCAGTTCAAGGAAAGGAAGATTTACATACCATTTTAACTGAGTTTTCCCATGTTTTCGGCACGCCGGCCGAAGTGGCCGTGCGGTTAAAAGCGCTGCAGTCTGGAAGCGCAAGACCGCTACGGTCGCAGGTTCGAATCCTGCCTCGGGCATGGATGTTTGTGATGTCCTTAGGTTAGTTAGGTTTAACTAGTTCTAAGTTCTGGGGGACTAATGACCTCAGCAGTTGAGTCCCATAGTGCTCAGAGCCATTTTGTTTCCGGCACGACTCCAGGCACCGTTAAAGATGTTTTATATGAATTTCAAGTAAAACCCCATACCCCTTTTGCTGTTCCACCTTATCCGATACCGCTAGTTCACCGTGACAAAGTCAAACAGGAAATCCAATCTATGGTAGCTCACAATATTATTGAAACTCCTACAAGTCCATATAATTCCCCAATCATCGTATCAGAGACGGATAGGCCACTAACTTCGGATGAAATCTTACGACAGTTTCACGGCGTATCTATTTTTTCCTCCTTCGATCTTCGGTCCAGTTTTTACCAAATAGAATTACACCCTAAATGCCGCAAATACACTGCTTTTCTCTGTTTTGGTCAGTGCTACCAATTTTGCAGACTCCCCTTTGGGTAAACAATCTCATCTGCAGCCGTTATCCATGGACTAAATACTGTGTTGCCACCTCATTTGAAAGACAGGATTACCACTTACGTGGACGATATTCTCATTGCCGTTTCTTCTTGGCAACAGCATGATGAAATATTCTCTCAAATTCTTCACTCGTTCTCTAGCTTCGGTGTTAGAGTAAATTTTGAAAAATCCCATTTTCGGCAAGCTCAAATCAAATTTTTAGGCCATCTTATTTCATCATCCGGAATTCAACCGGAGACTGATAAGCTCAAAGCAATCCATGACATCCAGGCTCCTCGCACTAAAAAACAACTTCGCAGTTTTCTTGGAATGAAAAAGTTTTCTCACAGGTTTATTAACAGCAAAGCTCTATATATGCCAACTTTATGTTAATTAACAGTAAAAAATTCTGTCTGGATTTGGGATAATACTGCTCAAAAGGAATTTGAGACATTAAAGCAGTGTCTTATAGATGCACCCCTGATATCTCACCCCGATCTTACTACTGATTTTTGCATCTCAACAGATTCCTGAACACAGCCCTTGCAGTTCATCTCGTTCAAGAGTTCATTGAAGGTGAAACTAAGGTACAAATAACATCGCATTTGCTAGTCGAGTATTATCTTCTTAAGAAAGCAACTATTCCATCAATGAATTAGAAGCTCTGGCTGTTGTATGGGCGTTTTCCAAATTTAGACCTTTCTTTTTGGTGGACACACCACAGTATACACAGATCACAGAGCAGTAGAATTTTTGATGTCAGCTAAACTATCCCATGGTCGTTTAGCGAGATGGGCTCTCTTGCTACAAGTATTCTCTTTTTCCATTGTGTATGTACCAGGACATCTCGTGGCTGACGCTTTGTCACGCACTTTAGATGCCGACAATACTGATCCTGCCAACACCTTTTGCCATAACAATTTCAGTTTGATATATATGCGCCAGGTCGCATTTGAAAACTTTGTTTCCGAAGTCCTGCACAACATTGCTTCAGAACAGGATAAGGAGTCCATCTGGAAAGACGTGAAACGACGATGGCGCTATGTTAAGAACGCCACTCTGCGGCAGTATTGCTTAATACATAACAGTATTCTGTTCCGCCGTATCAAACCTGATACGACAATTTGGCTGGTTTGTATCCTAGAAGACCTAATTAACAAACTCATTTGGTATGTTCCCCTTAGCTACTCACATTATGTACCGCGCAAATGTTTCCAGTTGCTCAAACAAACATCTTACTTTTTCAACATGGAAATACGTATTCGCCAAGTCCTCTCAAAATCCAGACTTTGTCAAAAAGCAAAACCACCCATTCTATCCTTTGCTACTCAAACATTCCCCATCACCCCTTTACGTCTTCGTCAACTAGCGGCTGCTGATTTATTTGGTCCAATTCCCACTACAAACAGAAGTTATGCCTATGTGTTTGTCTGCGTGTAATTAACTTCAAAATTCGTTACTTTCACCCCATTACATAGAGCTACGGCCTGCACTGTTTCACGTGCTTTTACTAAACATTTTCTGAATGAAGTGGACCATGTAGCATCAGTAATCTCCGACAATGGGCCGCAGTTCCGTTCGCGCACTTGGCGACGTACTCTTCAGACTAACAAATTTCCCCCCTTTCATATCTCCAGATACCATGCTTAATCGAATCTCGCAGAAGGTTAATGAAGGAACTGGTGAAATTATTTAAGATCTTTTGTCATGCAAAACACAATGTTTGGGACAAATACCTTCACATGTTTCAGGATGTAATAAATTCATTACCAAATACTTCCACACAGTTGTCTCCACATCTTGTTTTAAAGAATCAACACCCTTCTGACAAGATTAAAGAAATCGTACGTTTCCCGAAATCTCGCTGCCTACGGCATCACGAGATTATTCAGATTGCATTACACAATATTAAGCGAGCTGCTGACCAACGGCTGCACCAAATGAAGCCACCAAAGAGGAATATTTCTTTTCAAGTAGGAGACAAAGTTCTGGTCCGCTCCCATAGGCTATCCCATTAAGCCCGCAATCCATGTCAGAAATTCTTTCTGCTATATAATGATCCATATCGAGTAGTCAGTATAGCACATCCCAATGCACTTGAAATCCAAACATTAGACACACAAAAAAATCACGTGGTCTACATCATATCACAAACTGCAAACATTAAATAGATAGTACCTTTTTCATTGGTAACATTTAGGGTTCACTACTTCGGTTTATTACAGTAAACCCCAGCTACGTATGTCCCAGCTATTTTATTTATAATATTTCTTCCTGTCCCGGGCATGGTTTGCGGTCGTGTAGCGCCTCTGCGGCGGTAGCCTGGAATCCTCCTAAGGGCCAGGGTGGCACAAATTCCTGTCACAGCTCGCGTTAGCCCACAATGGATACAACACACACCGCTGACGGGACAGACCTTTTTCACGTCGTTAGGCCTGGGTCGTGCGAATTTTTTTTTACAGTGTGCAAACATTCTGAATATTTCCCGTGTAAAAGCTCCAAATAACACGACCTGTGTTCTGTTCTGTCATTAGATAAAGGCATGAGTTCGGAGAAATCTTTTTCTGGAGACAGCTAAGTAGTGTTACCTGCTTTCTTTCCCGAGTGTTATAGGTTTCCGACTTATTGTAATAATCTGGGATTATTTCGGTACATTGCTGATGAATTACGTAATTGTTTTTCGTGAAACTCTTTACACACTGGCCTTTGAAGTTGACATTACAGTTGAGAATTTCGGTCATCAAATTGATGTCGATACTTTCTACATGATATCTCTGCTCCTATTTTTTGTTGGATGATCATCTCTGTTACTCTGCGATGACTCCATTGAACTATGTTTATATGACATAATGACACTAACTGTAACAAGATTTTGTACGTGCGAAGGCCACTTTGTATGTTGATGTTAAGTTAGTGGTACCAATTTTCCTGAAGTTTGTTTAAGGTTTTCGTGCTAAAGGATGTAATGTGAGTATTGACAATGTGTATAAGATGATGGGACTAATGATTTCGACGGTTTTAAGATATTTTAAGGAAGGGAGTGTTCATACGAGTTTTTAAGATGATATTTGAAACTTATGAGCAGAATGAGATATTATTAGGTTAAAGTTCCTTTATTTTTCAGACTTTGGTATCTTGGATACTACAGGTGATGATTAGCAAATACTGTGTGCTGAAGTTACGACCATAGCAACATGAAGTGTGAGCGATGTTGTTGTACATTTTCCAGAAATGTAGATGGTGATTTTCTGACGAGTCTCATGATTAACTTTAATACAATTTAACAATTAATTTTCTCCACAGCTTTTAAGAACAAATATCAACTATTTTACGACGTACCAAGTAACTTTTGTTTCTGACCCTTTCATTTTATAATAAACAAATACTCTTCTCTGAGAAAACTTAACATTTTGTCCCCGATTATATACTGTTTATTAATTGTCAACTATTTTTTAGATGCCATTAATTAAATAATAAGATGACTTGGGATAACTAGAGTCCTACTGGGATTGTATTTGGGCTCATTGTTGAGGATCCTCTCACGACTTACTTCTTGACATAATCATTTTTTTCTTATACCTACAGCACAACAAGTATCATAATTCTTACCTTTTATGATGTCTCTGTGCTACCTTCTATGTTGCCTTTTTCTTTTTTCACGCATTTTTCAGGTAAAGATAGAATCATCTGTTACTTTTTCATTGTTTACCATTTGTGCTATGCTTTGCTTTACGTGTGTCTACACTTTTATTTTATGGTAGTATTACCTATTTCAGGATTAAGATAATGTTATGGTCTATGCTTTCAGTTGAAACTGTTTGTTTTGTTTGGCATGCTAGTTTTTGCTTTATTATCTGAAGTTGACATGTTACTTTTTGTTACAATTATTTCCGGATTTTCTCTGAATGCTAATTATTTTTTGTTTACACTACACTGATTATGGATATTTTAAACAATGTTATTTCCTTTGTGCTTTGTGACACTAATTATGTTGTAACTTACCATACATACATTGTTCTATTTATGCACAATTTTGATTTGTCACACTATTATCTTTCGAGACATGGCAGTACCTCTCCTTGGCTGTGCTCAGCGTTTGGTCCATTCCTAATGCCTGTTCCTTAAGTGTGATAGTATTTTCATTCTACATTAATATATCATTATTGTGTTTTGTTTCCATGTCAATTGTGTTTTTTGGTGTACCATAACTACCATCATTTTCAGCTACAGTAATTAGCATCCTCTTTTTTGCTCTGTCTATCATTTATTTAAGTAAATCTGTTTACTCTTTTTCTCACAAATAATTTCCATTATTGGCATTATTTCAACACTTGATAACAGATTATTCTTGTGGTCTACACAAAAAACTAATGGGGTAGAGGGTTGGTTATTCTTTAACTAACACACCATTTGGCATTGGTGCCCCATATCCTTGAGCTCTGTAGAATGCATTCTTCATTTCTGAGTTCTAGCTCTACTCTTCTTTCTGTTTTTTCTGTTCTAAATATTTTTCTTATTTTTATAAGATATCTGTAACTGTCCTCTGATAGGTAAATAACTTTTTTAATAATTGTACTGAAAAGAAATAAAATCTGTACTCATAAGTTAAAATACTTATTCCGACTTAATCAAAACTCTTATATAAGAAAGTTGTATAAAATTTGTTACTTCGTTACCTATCAATACTTAATGTAAAGTTAGCACTAAAATTATGAGTGTGATTGTGCAGGTTACTGTAATCATTAAAATTATATATATGGCTATGAATCACTTGTAAGTAAAGTCTGTATGACGATTTCAATACAGTGTTTTTACTGAGTATGTGAAGTTCTAAAATGACTACAGCAATTGTGCAGGTTATTGTCATCATTAATATTCACTTGAAAATAGAGTCTTAATGACTATTTCAATACAGCATTGTTACTGACCATATTAGGTTCTATTCATCTTAAATAAATACAAACATTTATTTTGTAAAAAATGTCCACTGCATTGTGTTAATATTATTGTCTACTACCTTTAGTAGGAATCTTTTTGTACATAGATTCTATAAAACTAATTACTGTTATTGCTACAGAGTATGTGATGTTATTGTTACCTTCAAGATATATAAAAAAATTTGCAACAAATGTCCACTGAATACTGTTATTGTATACTACTTTTCATATTAATTTCTTGCACAATGATAATAGCAATGTAACTGAGATAACGATTCTGTCACTATAACAAACGTATTTTGTAAATGTTTTTAACTTAGCATCAGACTAAGCTGTCGCCTGACTGGACATATGTTCTGCATCTGTGAGAATCTCATGACTGTGTTTAAGAGTCATAGTGGACTACCACCCGACATAACGAGTAGCCTGATTCTACATAAATATAACTGAAACTCCGACTGAACTGTCACCTGACATAATAACTGGTCTGAGTCTACGAGAATATAACTAAAGTCAGTGTGTGCTACCTTCCCACGTAAAATGTGTCCTATAACAAATTGAATATCACGACTTTAAAGGTACATCAGTATGAGCTACCACCTAACATGCCATGTGTTCTATGACTGATAGACTATCATAATTGCAACTGAATGTCAGTGTGTGTTGTCACCTGACTTGGCATATATTTTACATACCATACTACCATGTCTCAGTGTGTCCCATCACCAGAAGCCCATACTTCTTCAGTCCTATTGTACTACTGACCACTATTAAAGTCAGTGTGTCCTATCACCTAATGTGACATCTATTGTACAATCAACATTAATTGTGGCTCAGTGTGTTTCATCACCTGAGGCCCCATATTTTACTATGGTTTACAATTACAATCTGTGTAAACTGTCACCTGATGTGACATGGATTGTACAATCGACACTTATGGCTCAGTGTGTTTCTTCACCTGAGGCCCTACATTTTACTGCAATTTACAATTAGACTCATTATAAATCGTCACCTAACGTGGTATGTCTTCTTAATTTACTACTTTCAATGAAACTCGGCATGTCCTCTAGGTCTACTACAAGATAATGATCGTAACTGAAAGTCAATATATCAGCTGATGTGACACATATTTTATATTAATGCTACTATTACTTAAAGTATCTTATTGCATTATTTCACTGACATTAAGAGTTCTCTGTGAGAAATTTATACAAATTTGCTGTTAACTTCTAGCAGGTATTTAACTATTTTACGTATTTTACCTCACATTATACATTTCTGTTAGATAAAGTTTGATGTTATGTGAGGTATTTTACCCCACATTTCTGTGCTTCTATTTTGTAACTTTTAATACTATTTGATACACTTCTCTTTAGAAAGCTAAGTATTTTCTGCATTTTACCACACATTCTACATTTCAGTATTAAAATTTTTGATGTTATTTGAAACAATTCAACTTCGAAATCTAAATACGTTATGGATTTTATGTGACATTGTTTTCCTCTGTTTTGTAAATTTTGATGGTATTTGATACAATTGTCTTAATAATCTAAATGTCTGATGTTTTTGCCCTACATTTATGTGTTTCTGTGTTGTACATTTTGATGTTCTTTGATTCACTGCAATTTGGCAATTTAATGATATTATGCATTTTACTTCACATTCTATGTTTCTATTGGTGAATTTTGTTGCTGTGTAATACTCTTTTAATTGCAATACTATGTATGTTTTGGATCGTCTCTTATGCTGTATTTTTTTTACGAATTTCGTGGTGAAATCTGTGCTAACTGCACTGATCCCCCCACAAAATGAAAGGTATGTGCTAAGGTCTGATCAGGGTAGATCCAGAAAATAAAGTCGGTTGTTGCCAACCGTAAGGTGGAATGAGTATAATATCTTTGAGTAGGAGTATCTTTGATGGTTAAGAGAGCTGGGCACGCTCAGAAAAAACTCGGGATTCGCAGCTAGGTGTCTGGAGGAAGCAGACGTGTGCAGACAGCTTTAAGGTAGGAGTCGCGTTCGCTGTGCAGTTACCCTAAGAAAACTTTAGCACGTAAATGAGAGAAGATATATAATGATTTCAAAATGGTTTTTGTTAGATAATGTTCAGAGGTAGGTTTTGAATGCCCAATGTTTGATAGTAAGCGTTTTGTAAATTATTATGTAAGAGTGATGATGGAATTGGTAGGTTTGTTGTATGACTTAAAATTTTAACAATACGTATGTATACTAAGATCAACATTGTGTTTAAATCTAACAGCCTGAATCATAATCCACATCCTTTGCTTGTACTGAATATGAAAACGAGTAGTGAAGTAAAGTTACCCATCAATGAAAGAACGTAAAAAAATGAGGCCTCTACGCAATATATATGTGCAGTTCATGGTTTGAAATCGATTTTGGTACAACTAGCAACTAATATCTGGCATTATTCAAGTCAAGATATAATTTCATTAAGTAAACATCAGGACCAAGAGTTAATTCTTCAGTAACATTTGAATGCCATTGTACAAATGACATTATTCCCTTAAACTTGATTGCTGAGTCAAATACATGTTTCATTACTGGCAAAATGGAGGAGTGCAAGAAACAAGTTCGCTGACTCAGTCAAATGTAGGTTTGTTGAATAATTAATTTGAAACAATTTTTAATGATACTTTCACAAAGAAAAAGACGCAATTTTCGCTAGATACTTTCAACATGAAGAAGATACAGAGAGACAGGAACTGTCGATGACATGCCTCGCTAAGTCCTCCCAAGGGCTACTGCTACAGTATCTTACCGCTGCCTACGGATTATGGCACGGAGGAACCTTGACAGCAACGCCACCATGTTGAATAATGCTTTTCGTGCAACCATAGGACGTCGTGTTATGACCCAAACTGTGCGCAATAGGCTGCATGACACGCAACTTCACTCCCGATGTCCAAGGCGAGGTCCATCTTTACAACCACCACATGTAGCGTATAGCGTCCCCAGTGCCAAATTTTTATCATGTAGCCGTAAAATAATAATTTCTCTGTGTAGGTTTAGATTGCAAAGAAATAATTTATGACAGAATGATCTAAAGAGACGACATGATACGATCTTTTGTTAATTTTTTAGTCGACTTCACTTTTTCTCTTGTCTTGAGTGTGTACGTACGGACATCTTGCGAGTGCTGGCAAATGTAAGCATATTTGTATGAGTTAAGCATATAATATACCGATTTAATATTATTGTGCACTTTTAATTTGTAAGAGGTGATCCCGATTTCATGTCCACCTTCCTTGAATTAACCTGCATTCAAGTAATTTACAGTTCAACAATCGCAGCGGCCGATGCAGCCAACGACACCAATACGTCGCGATATTAGCTTATGAAAAATTAGCGGAAGCGAAATACTCGCCCGCTATTAACATAATATTAATTTTTCTCCACAGCCGCACTAAGTTCCAGAAACACGTAGCTTTAAGGTTCTTATTTTCAGTACCATAGCTCAGAGCCAGAGCCAGGACTCCGACTACAATACAATGATCAACGGAGGTAAGAAAATACTCTCGCGCGTGTGTGGGCCGCAATTGTAATTAATAACTAATCATCTTTTGCTTTAAAGTGAACTGACTAGCCGAGGAAATTAATATGAAAAGTTTATTACATTGTTCAGCTTGTATGCTCATGTTTTAAGATGCAGCGAGTCTGACATTCATTAACGTAACAAATAACTTGAGATTAATATTGTTAAATAGGAGAACTTCAGGAAGGCATTTAATCGTAAAATCAAAATTAAATGGAATATCGTTTTTATTAAGGCCCACCACGTAAGTCGGCAACAATCAAAAAATTATAATAACAATAATAATATATTAAATTACACGGCCGACGGACGCGAGAATTGGGACGCGAAAATGAAGCGTCACCCATCCACCAGTGTCAGCCCAGTTTGGAGGAGAATATAAGTTAATTTAGTGTTTTTATGTATTTTTGTAATGTTTGTAATAGTTGTGAATTTTCTAGAGTTTTGTATTTAATTTTTTATGTTTCATGTACGGAGAGGGCGGCGCAACGAACGGAGACAGCACCTTCACTGCCGGGACCAGAGAGAAAATTGCTGGCCACTATACGTCGCGGGTCGACAGCCAAAGAGCAACAGAAGATCCTGAAACCGAGCTGTGGCGTTGTGCTTCTAAAAACTGGAAAAATAAGAATTTGTTATGTTTCTACAACAATGATGTCATAGAAAGTTTAATCATGTTGTAAATGGTCAGTTCTATCTTGTCAAGACTCAGGTTCATGTCTATATGCAGGAAGATAATAAACTAGTGGATGCTACCAAAGTTTGAATACGTGTCCCGAGAATTTATTTATGAAGAATTATGTTAATGAATTACTAATTTATTTGACAAGATTATTAATTGTGACAACGTTCATCGCGAGTTTGAATCTGAAAAGTTTATTCAATGTGGTTCTAATATTTGTTAAATCAGATAACTTGCATTAATATAATTTCTGAGAAGAAACAAAACGACATCTAAATTGAAAAAAGTTTGCACAAACAAATTGGACCGAGTGACGTAATTCTGCGCATACGACTCAAATGATGATGTTTTACAGTTTCGTAAAAGAACCATTCAGAGACAATTTAAAAAGAATTTAAATAATTTTGAAGTGTGTTGTAAGTGACGTAGGTGACGAAGTCTGCACATGGTCATATGTCAAAAGAAAATCATTTATACAAAACTTGCGTCGTTACACTACAACGTGGCGACCTTATAAACAGGACTTGTGTGCAACTAAGACACACAGGTACGAAATAAAACATCAAGAGTCCTTCGGAAGTCAACGCGAGTTTTCGTGGAGCTTTCACCAGCCAGCGGCGACTTCGCGGGTGTGGGCATCTGACGGAGCGCAGCCAAGCAGTACGGTCACGTAGTTATTCCACGAGAAGGCGCATCTGTTGGGCAGCAGCTGAATGCTGCAAAACCCGACAACCTTTCTCTCCCTAAACTAACAGGCCCAGTACGTCAGCTGGGGGGCGTTCTTCCGTCTGGTATTAGAGGTGTTGATGAGGGCTTCGCCTGTCGACGGTGGGGCTGGGCGTGGTTGCAGCCAGTGACGTCTCCGGTGTTCGACTCAGTGTCCTGCCGGTTGCGGAAGCGGGGTCGCAGCATCTCAGCGGTTCCATAGACGGCTGTTACTTCTGCAGTCCATACCAGCACACTGATCACCAAGAACTACAAACTACAATATTAATGTCCGGTGAGTCTGTTTTAAGTTGGAAGTGGAGTGTTGTACATAGGGACTGTGTTTTATAGGATAGTTGATTACAAGTCTGCGTGTGTAACTAGTTAATATCTTACAACAATGTCGGGAAGTGAAATGTCAGACGAAGAGCAATCCGTGTCCGATAGGAGCGTGAGATCCCTTTTTAGGGCGATCGTTAAATTAAAACAATCTAACGAAGAATCTACTGCTAAATTAAAACAGAAATTAAAACAGTCTAACGAGGAATCTACTACTACACTCCTGGAAATTGAAATAAGAACACCGTGAATTCATTGTCACAGGAATGGGAAACTTTATTGACACATTCCTGGGGTCAGATACATCACATGATCACACTGACAGAACCACAGGCACATAGACACAGGCAACAGAGCATGCACAATGTCGGCACTAGTACAGTGTATATCCACCTTTCGCAGCAATGCAGGCTGCTATTCTCCCATGGAGACGATCGTAGAGATGCTGGATGTAGTCCTGTGGAACGGCTTGCCATGCCATTTCCACCTGGCGCCTCAGTTGGACCAGCGTTCGTGCTGGACGTGCAGACCGCGTGAGACGACGCTTCATCCAGTCCCAAACATGCTCAATGGGGGACAGATCCGGAGATCTTGCTGGCCAGGGTAGTTGACTTACACCTTCTAGAGCACGTTGGGTGGCACGGGATACATGAGGACGTGCATTGTCCTGTTGGAACAGCAAGTTCCCTTGCCAGTCTAGGATTGGTAGAACGATGGGTTCGATGACGGTTTGGATGTACCGTGCACTATTCAGTGTCCCCTCGACGATCACCAGTGGTGTACGGCCAGTGTAGGAGATCGCTCCCCACACCATGATGCCGGGTGTTGGCCCTGTGTGCCTCGGTCGTATGCAGTCCTGATTGTGGCGCTCAGCTGCACGGCGCCAAACACGCATACGACCATCATTGGCACCAAGGCAGAAGCGACTCTCATCGCTGAAGACGACACGTCTCCATTCGTCCCTCCATTCACGCCTGTCGCGACACCACTGGAGGCGGGCTGCACGATGTCGGGGCGTGAGCGGAAGACGGCCTAACGGTGTGCGGGACCGTAGCCCAGCTCCATGGAGACGGTTGCGAATGGTCCTCGCCGATACCCCAGGAGCAACAGTGTCCCTAATTTGCTGGGAAGTGGCGGTGCGGTCCCCTACGGCACTGCGTAGGATCCTACGGTCTTGGCGTGCATCCGTGCGTCGCTGCGGTCCGGTCCCAGGTCGACGGGCACGTGCACCTTCCGCCGACCACTGGCGACAACATCGATGTACTGTGGAGACCTCACGCCCCACGTGTTAAGCAATTCGGTGGTACGTCCACCCGGCCTCCCGCATGCCCACTATACGCCCTCGCTCAAAGTCCGTCAACTGCACATACGGTTCACGTCCACGCTGTCGCGGCATGCTACCAGTGTTAAAGACTGCGATGGAGCTCCGTATGCCACGGCAAACTGGCTGACACTGACGGCGGCGGTGCACAAATGCTGCGCAGCTAGCGCCATTCGACGGCCAACACCGCGGTTCCTGGTGTGTCCGCTGTGCCGTGCGTGTGATCATTGCTTGTACAGCCCTCTCGCAGTGTCCGGAGCAAGTATGGTGGGTCTGACACACCGGTGTCAATGTGTTCTTTTTTCCATTTCCAGGAGTGTATATTAAAAGAGGAGCTAACAAAATCTACAGACAGGTTACAGGAACATCTTAATGAAACCAGTCGAGAATTAAGTGATAATATAGAGGCTTCTAAAGTTGAAATGCAGGAAAAACTTGTAGGACTTAGTAATAAGATTGCTGATAATTGTAAAAGCTTAGAAGAACATATCCAGGAATAGCGTGAGGAAAATGCTCGCATGCGAAATGATATTACTGACTTAGCCAAGAGACTAGATAATGTCAATGTCTTAGTTGTAAATGAAATAGAGAAAAATAACGATAAGTTACGAGATGAATATTCTATGCAAACAGAAACTGTTCGTAGAGAATTATCAGAATCTATTAAAGAGGTTTCTACCAAACCTGTAGAGATTTCTTCAATAGATAATGTAGAATTAGAGACATTAACTCATCGAGTAGAAAAAGATCATACTGAAATAGAAAACATGAAATTTTTAATTACCGAAATATGCAGTAACCTTGAGACTTCCAAAGATAACAACATTGACGAAGGTACAGAGCGTTCACATTGTGAACACAGTGAAGAATCGATAGTAGCTAACCGCGTATCCAATACAGAAATTCGAATACAGGAAATTACTAAACGGATATCACAATTAGATAATAATGAAAACATTTCACGTAATAGATGTAATAACGTAATCAGAGACAACAGTCGCATCGTGTTCGCTAGCTCGGACGACAACAACACAAATAAAGAAATCGCGGCAAGCAAATCCGACGCAACTCCGTCTCTGCAATCTAAACAAAATCCAACTATGTCTCTCGCAGAATGTTGGGATGATATAACGACAAATTCAAACGCAGCAAGTCGATTTCCTGTATTCAAACCAGGAGGCGAACTTCACCCTATAATCTTTATAAAAGCTTTTGAAACTCCATTATCTCCTCAATGGAGTAATGAAAAACGGATTCAATTTGTAATAGGACATTTAGAAGCAGAAGCTGCGGAATGGGCAGTACTGCATAGAACTGAATTTAGGGACTGAGATGATTTTGTTAAGCAGTTTAAACAAAATTACTGGTCGAGAAGAAAACAACAACACTGAACTTTAGAGCTGTTAGACCCTCCTCCATATCCTAAACGGTGAGGAGGTTATAGGAATTATTCTGAATGGCATTTAAACCGTGCTAAATTAATTGAAGAACCAATTATTGAAAGTCATGTAATACAAGTCCTAATTAGTAGGTTACCGTATTATGTAAAGGAAAGAATGATAGAAGGGGAATGGTCACAACCTTGCGAATTATTAGGATATTTAGAACAGTTAGATACGCTTAATAGAGAACGGGAAGACGAGAAATTTAGATTTGGTATAAATGACAATCCTCGAAATAATAATAATTCAGAACAACGAAAATTTAACAACAACAATCATAGCTGGTTTTGTTATATAAAGCGTCAATCTAAAGATAAAGAGAGCCAACAAAATCGTGGTAATAACTCTAAAATGCGGAAATTACACAATAACAATAATGAGATAAATCATCCTCAAGTAATTAATGAAGGTCAAGTTGTAGGTGACGTTATCATAGAAAGTTCGGAAAACTAGTAAAGTCCTTTAGTATGGGTCGACTAAAGGGAACTGTCAGTCAAAATTATACAAGACCCATTTGCAATTCATCGTTAAGCTGCCAAAAGGAAGGTGATTGGCCACAAGATTTACTTCAGGAAGACAATCAGATAAGGAAGAATATAACTTATAAACCCGTTATTAAAGGTTATATTCAAGATACCAAAGTAAATATTATAATCGATTCGGGTAGCGAAGTAAGTATTTTATCTAAAGAATTATTTCAACTTAATAGAAAGTATTGGAATTTCCTAACCTTACCTGTAACTGGGGTGAAAATTATAGGAGTTACTGGTAAAAGAAGTCAAAATATTACTGAGGAAGTTTAAATTACTTTTGAAATTTCTGAACAATTAATTGCTCACTCTGTACTTGTCGTAGTCACCTTGAATGTGGCCACAATTTTAGGTATAGATTGGCTGTGTAAATATAAAGCTATATTAGATTTTAAAGACTCTTCCTTAACCATCCATAAGGTGAGGTTTTCTAATAATCAAGTACCTGAAAATTGCTACGAATCCTTACAGATTAAGTACACACAGACCATGAACCTATTAATAGATTCCAGTGATCTTGAATGTGAAGTATACCAATGTGATGCTAGTAATAGTATCGAAATCGAAGTGAAAGAAAAATGTTATTCTACGGATTGTCTATCCGAATGAGAAAAGGAAGAGTTGGAATCTTTATTTTTAGAATTTAGTGCTGTCTTCTCAGATGAACCGGGGATAATCAAAGATTACGTTTGTAAACTTAAGATTAAAGATCAAAAACCATTCTTTAAGAAAACTTATCCTATTCCAGTACAATTCAAAGAACTTATTGTGCATATAAACATACTCGGTGGGCCAAACTAAAGCCTGAATTCGAAAAGATATTAAACGAATTGCCTCATCTAACGACAGGATTATCACCTATAGAAATTTTAGGCAAACGAATTATAGGTGAGCCTTTACTAGCTGCTCTACCTTGGCCACCAGTAAATGAGATCCAGTTTGCGAACAGATTGTTAAAAATGCTGAACAGAGAATTAAAAGTTATAATCAACATGCTATAGAACCCTCATTTCAGGTAGCAGACCTTGTATTAGTACGATCTCATCCTAAAAGTTCGAAGATCAATAAGGAATGTAGAAAATTCTTCTTTATCTTTGAAGGTCCATATGTTGTTCATAAGATTGTACATCCCAAAGCGTTTCTTCTTATGGAACCTTCATCAGGTGTAATTAAAGGATTATATAGTATCGATCAAATTAAACCCTTCATTCCTAAATAAGTTAATATTTAGTATAATTTACATATGGACGATCTTTCATAGTTTATTCATGTGAAGTTTTTCGTGATAGTTACGTGTTACTTTAAAGAAATTACAGGAAGTTTAAACAAGTGTTCTACAATAATCTACCGGTACTTCAAAAAGGGAAAGATGACTAAAAATGGGATTTATATGGAAGGAATTTTTGTTATTAGGTCAGAAAGAATTTTGTATATTTTGTATTTACTCAGATAGTAGGAACCAAAGGGAATGGTTAATAATTTTTGGGACCATGGGCGCCCAGAACTATATGGCTCTCGAGAACATAGCAAAGGGCCTTTAATAGAGATTTGTAATAGTGTTAATATAGAACACACCAAACAGGGCTCTCTCGCATGTTTCTCCTAAATAAGTTGCCATTACCCAACAGAGTGTCCGGAGGTAAAGAAAGCCATGCCAAGATTCTAAAGAAAGTTTTGCTTGATTTCTTCTTGACCTCAGGCATAAATAAAGCATTAGGGAAAAGAACGACACAAGTAAATAGTACTACTAGTTATTGTGAGAAACTTATTAGTAATATACATTTTAGAAAGAATATCTCTAGTAAATGAATAAAACTGAAACTAACCTATCACAATTTGAACGCTCTGTCCTAATGTAACAACGTTAAAGAACGCACTAAATTATTATTTACTAGCAACTATTAAATGAAAAGGAGTGATCTCCATATATTCGGTTGTGAATTACCATAATAGCACAATTAAAAGTAAATGATAAATAGTCACAACAATATTGTCATAAAAGGATTGAATCTATCTAAGAGCGAAGACTTTAGATTACAGAAATTGTGAGAAAAATTTAGAATATTAATAGTTAAATATTGTATATAGAAGAAGTTTTATTTTCGGTTAAAACCTGACAAACTGAGCTTGTGGGTGGGGTATGTACTGGGACGCGAAATTGAAGCGTCACCCATCCACCAGTGTCAGCCCAGTTTGCAGGAGAATATAAGTTAATTTAGTGTTGTTTATGTATTTTTGTAATGTTTGTAACAGTTGTGAATTTTCTAGAGTTTTGTATTTAATTTTTTATGTTTCGTGTACGGAGAGGGCGGCGCAACGAACGGAGACAGCATCTTCACTGCCGGGATCAGAGAGAAAATTGCTGGCCCCTATACGTCGCGGGTCGACAGCCAAAGAGCAACAGAAGATCCTGAAACCGAGCTGTTGCGTTGTACTTCTAAAAACTGGAAAAATAAGAATTTGTTATGTTTCTACAACAATGATGTCATAGAAAGTTTAATCATGTTGTAAATGGTCAGTCCTATCTTGTCAAGGCTCAGGTTCACGTCTATATATAGGAAGATAATAAACTAGTGGATGATACCAAAGTTTGAATAGGTGTTCCGAGAGTTTATTTATGAAGAATTATGTTAATGAATTACTAATTTATTTGACATGATTATTAATTGTGACAACGTTCATCGCGAGTTTGAATCTGGAAAGTTTACTCAATGTGGTTCTGATATTTGTTAAATCAGATAACTTGCATTAATATAATTTCTGAGAAGAAACAAAACGACATCTAAATTGAAAAAGGTTTGCACAAACAAATTGGACCGAGTGACGTAATTCTGCGCATACGACTCAAATGATGATGTTTTACAGTTTCGTTCAAGAACCATTCAGAAACAATTAAAAAAGAATTTAAATAATTTTGAAGTGTGTTGTAAGTGACGTAGGTGACGAAGTCTGCACATGGTCATATGTCAAAAGAAAATCATTTTTACAAAACTTGCGTCGTTACACTACACACACCATGCAGCGCGGTACAGATTTGCCTAACATGCCGAATGTATCACTATGAATTGGCATCATGCTCTCTTCACCAGTGAGTGTTGCATATGCCTTCAACCAGACAATCGTTGGAGATGTGTTTGGAGGCAAATCGGTCAGGCTGCCGGCCGATGTGGTCGAGCAGTTCTAGGCACTTCAGTTTGGAACTGCGCGACAGATATGGTCGCAGACTTGAATCCTGCCTCGGGCATATATGTGTGTGACGTCCTTACGCTGGTTAGGTTTAAGTAGTTCTATGTTCTAGTGAACTGATGGTCATCAATCCCCTAGAACTTAGAACTACTGTTAAGTCCCATAGTGCTCAGAGCCATTTGATTTGTTTGAACCGGTCAGGCTGAAAGCCTTAGACACACTGAACTTGTGGATAGTTGGCCACGACGAATACAGGCATGCATCGATGCCAGAGGACGTTCTACTGGGTATTCGAGGTACCGGTGTGTACAGCAGTCTAGGCCATCAAATCTGAAGGTCTACATCTCCTCAGGAGGTATGTGTAGGGGGAAGCAATATATTCGATACCTTATCCAGAAACACACCCTCTTGATACCTGGACAGCAAGCTACACCGCGATGCAGAGCGCCTCTCTTACAGAGTCTGCTACCTGAGTTTGCTAAACATCTCCGTAACGTTATCACGCTTACCAAATAACCTTGTGACGAAAGGCGCCGCTCTTCTTTGGATCTTCTCTATCTCCTCCGTGAACCCGACCTGGTACGGATCCCACACTGATGAGCAATACTCAAGTATAGGTTGAACGAGTGTTTTGTAAGACACCTCCTTTGTTGATGGATTACTTTTTCTGAGGACTCTCCCAAAGAATCTCAACCTGGCAGCCGCCTTGCCAACAATTTTTTTATGTGATCATTCCACTTCAAATCGTTCCGTACGCATACTCCCAGATAGTCTACAGAAGTAACTGCTACCAGTGTTTGTTCCGCTATAATATAATCATACAATAAAGGATCCTTTTTTCGATGTATTCGCAAGACATTACATTTGTCTACGTTAAGCGTCAGTTGCCACTCCCTGCACCAAGTGCCTATCCGCAGCAGATCTTCCCGCACTTCGCTGCAGTTTTCTAATGCTGCAACTTCTCTGTATACTAAAGCATCATCCGCGATAAGTCGCATGGAGCTTCCGACACTATCTACTAGGTCATTTATATATATTGTGAAAAGCAAGGGTCCCATAACACTCCCCTGTGGCACGCCAGAGGTTACTTTAACGTCTATAGACGTCTCTCCATTGATAACAACATGCTGTGTTCTGTTTGCTAAAAACTCTTCAATCCAGCCACACAGCTGGTCTGATATTCCTTAGGCTCTTACTTTGATTATCAGGTGACAGTGCGGAACTGTATCGAACGCCTTCCGGAAGTCAAGGAAAGTGGCATGTACCTGGGAGCCTGTATCTAATATTTTCAGGGTCTCATGAACAAATAAAGCGAGTTGGGTCTCACACAATCGCTGTTTCCGGAATTCATGTTAATTCCTACAGAGTAGGTTATGGGTTTCCAGAAATGACATGATACGCGAGGAAAAAACATGATCTAAAATTCTACAACAGATCGACGTCAGAGATATAGGCCTACAGTTTTGCACATCTGCTCGACGACCCTTCTTGAAAACTGGGACTACCTGTGCTCTTTTCCAATCATTTGGAACCTTCCGTTCCTCTAGAGACTTGTGGTACACGGCTGTTAGAAGGGGGCAAGTTCTTTCAGGTACTCTGTGTAGAATCGAATTGGTATCGCGTCTGGCTCAGTGGTCTTGCCTCTGTTGAGTGGTTTCAGTTGCTATTCTATTCCTTCGACACTTATTTCAATGTCAGCCATTTTTCCGTTCGTGCGAAGATTTAGAGAAGGAACTGCAGTGTGTTCTTCCTCCGTGAAACAGCTTTGGAAGAAGGAGTTAAGTATTTCAGCTTTACGCGTGTTATCCTCTGTTCCAATGCCATTATCATCCCAGAGTACCTGGATTAGCTTTTTCGATCCACTTACTGATTTAACGTAAGGCCGGAACTTCCTAGGATTTTCTGTCAAGTCGGTACATAGAATTTTACTTTTGAATGCACTGAATGCTTCACGCATAGCCCTCCTTACACTACATTGACATAGTTTAGCTTCTGTTTGTCTGAGAGGTTTTAACTGCGTTTTAATTTGCAGTGAAGCTCTCTTTGCTTCCGCAGTAGTTTCCTAACTTTGTTATTGAACCACGGTGGATTTTTCCCGTCCCTCACAGTTTTACTCAGCACGTACCTGTCTACTACGCATTTTACGATTGCCTTGAACTTTTTCCATAAATACTCAACATTGTCAGTGTCGGAACTGAAATTATCGTTATGATCTGTTAGGGAGTCTGAAATCTGCCTCCTATTACTCTCACTAAACAGACAAACCTTTATCTGTTTTTTATATTCCTGTTTACTTCCATATTCAGGTATGCTGCAACGGCCTTATGATCACTGATTCCCTGCTCTGCGCTTACGGAGTCGAAAAGTTCGGGTCCGTTTGTTATCAGTAGGTTCAAGCTGTTATCTCCACGAGTCGGTTCTCCGTTTAATTGCTCGAGGTAATTTTCGGATAGTGCACTCAGTATAATGTCACTCAATGCTCTGTCCCTACCACCCGTCCTAAACATCTGAATGTCTCAGTCTATATTTGGTAAAATGAAATCTCCACCTAAGACTATAACACGATGAGGAAATTTATGTGAAATGTATTCCAGATTTTCTCTCAGGTGTTCTGCCACTAATGCTGCTGAGTCGGGAGGTCGGTAAAAGGAGCCAATTATTAACCCAGCTCGGTTGTTGAGTATAACCTCCACCCATAATAATTTCTATTTCACTACAGGATAAATTACTACTAACGGCGACAAACACGCCACCACCGGTTGCATGCAATCTATCCTTTCTAAACACCGTCTGTGCCTTTGTAAAAATTTCGACAGAATTTATCTCTGGCTTCAGCCAACTTTCCGTACCCATAACGATTTCTGCTTCGGTGCTTTCTATCAGCGTTTGAAGTTCCGGTACTTTACCAATGCAGCTTCGACAGTTTACAATTACAATACCGATTCCTGCTTGGTCCTCGCATGTCCTGACTTTGCCCCGCACCCTTTCAGGCTGTCACCCTTTCTGTACTTGCCCGAGGCCATCTAACCTAAAAAACCGCCCAGCCCACGCCACACAACCCCTCATTCCCGTGTAGCCGCTTACTAGGTGTAGTGGACCTCTGACCTATCCAACGGAACCCGAAACCGCACCACCCTATAGCGCAAGTCAAGGAATCTGCAACCCACACGCTCGCAGAACTGTCTCAGCCTCTGATTCAGACCCTCCACTCAGCTCTGTACCAAAGGTCCGCAGTCAGCCCTGTCGACGATGCTGCAGATGGTGAGCTCTGTTTTCATTCCGCTAGCGAGACTGGCAGTCTTCACCAAATCAGATAGCCGCCGGAAGCCAGAGAGGATTTCCTCCGATCCCCTCCAATCCATAGTGGCATACATCATTGGTGCCGATATGAGCGACCACCCGCAGATGGGTGCACCCTGTACCCTTCATGGCATCCGAAGGACCCTTTCCACATCTGGAATGACTCCCCGCGATATGCACACGTTTTCTTCCCCTCCTTTGCTGCCATATCCCTAAGGGGCCGGAATACGTGCCTTACGTTGGAGCTCCCAACGACCAGTAAGCCCACCCTCTGTGACCGCCCGGATCTTGCAGACTGAGGGGGCAACCTCAGCAACAGGACATGTAGTCATGTCCATCTGAAGTTCAGAGGTCAGTATCAGCCGGAGACAGATCCTGAAACCGGTTTGTCAGACAAACTGGAGATGCCTTCCGTTCAGCCCTCTGGAATGTCTTTCACCCGCTACCACACTCTACCACAGGTGAGGGGTCAGCCTCAATGTGGGCAGTATCCCGGCCAGTCACAGCTGCAGTCCGATCGGTGGATGCGTGCGACGAGCTGGCTGTCCCCGAAAAACCCCCGTCCGGATTCTCACAGTGATGCCCATTGGCAACAGCCTCAAGCTGTGTAACTGAAGCCAACACTGCCTGAAGCTGGGAGCGAAGGGATGCCAACTGAGCTCGCATCCGAACACAGCAGTCGCAGTCCCTATGCATGCTAAATACTGTTGGGCAAAGAACGTCTAAACTAATCTACAGAGAGCACATACAATTCTACACAAAATTTAAACGGTTATTAAAATACAAGAGTGCGTAGTAAATGCAGTAATTCTGCTACTTGCGCACTGCCGACACACTGCTAGGCGGCAGTAGGCTAACTGTACTGTCAGTAACGTACAAAGACTATTAGAAAGAAATAAACAAATGACAGACGACTACGCGACTTTACACGTAACAGATATTAAAATGCCAATCTGCCCCTGCTAATTATGAAACTACACAATGATTTGACGGATTTAAGTAAACAAGTGCGCTAAGAACAGTCAAACAAATTTTCAACTTGACTACAACACTTATATGAACTTGCTACTACTTGAGCACTGCTGTCACATTGCTTGGCGGCAGAAGGCTAACGCTGTATGGTGTTATAACATGCTATGTGTGGTTTCATGAACAATAAAATGGGCGGAAATGATGTTTACGTTGATTTCTATTGCAATTTTCCGTACAGGTTCCGGAACTCTCGGAACCGAGGCGATGAAAAACTTTTTTTCATGTGTGTAGGAATACCCAAGTGTGTACTGCCGCAATTCACTTACGGGTGGAATACAGTACATCTTAATTCATTTCCAGTCGTTGAAAGAATCCAGATAACCTGCAGTTGGAGTAATGACCTCCCTGTGTAACCCATTTATTTTCAAGAAACCACAGAATCTGTTCGTTTTGGAGACGATGTAAATATTGGAATTTGAAAAAAATATCCCACCCCTCATTTCAGAAGTGGAATTATTGGAATATTCCAAAATATAAACTGATTATCAAAAACAGTGTGACCACTGACCACCGCGATATCAGCTGCCACCTCGTGGCGTTGCAGGCGTGTGAAGCGATAAAAAAAAATGTATGTAAATGTAGCAGACACGGACTTGTGATCACCATAGCGAAAATATTGGCTGAAAATAGGGAGATACAGTGAGATAAGCAGCTTAGGTACATGGTAGGTAATTATTAAGCAGAGCCTGTGAACGAGTATCTCGAAATCGGCTAGGTCGTTCGAATGTGCACGTGTTACTGTTGTAAGTAAGGAGGTGGAAGGACAGTGTAACGCCGGCCGGGGTGGCCGAGAGGTTCTAGGGCCTTTAGTCTGGAACCGCGTGACCGCTACGGTCGCAGGCTCGAATCCTGCCTCGGGCATGGATGTATGTTATGTCCTTAGGTTAATTACGTTTAAGTAGTTCTAAGTTCTAGGGGACTGATGACCTCAGATGTTAAGTCCCATAGTCCTCAGAGCCCATTGTACCATTTTTTTGACAGTGTAACAACCACCAGGCGCTAAATGGTTGGACACCCACGAACGTGGAGTTCGAAGGCTTGTCTACTTTGTTAAGTGGGATAGATGCCATCTGTGCGAAAAAAGTACAATGCTGATGTACGCACAAGTGTTTCGGAGCACACTGTTCATCTTATACTCTAGAACATGGAGCTCCGCAGAAGACCACCCCACGGATTCACATATTTACACAAAGACATCTTCAGTTACGATTGCAGGTGGCACGGGACCATCGGGATTCGATCGTTGATCAGTGGAAACGAGTCGGCCCTTCGGCTAAATGACATTTCTGCTACACAAGTCGATGGTCGACTCCACAAACGCCGTCATCGAGGTGTTCGGCGCCTCGTAATGTGCAGCGGATCACGGTCGCAGGTTGATGGGAGCAGTGTTCTGGTATGGGAGACATCTCCTGCGCTTGCATGGAACCTGTGATTGTAATCGGAGACACGCTGACAGCTGCAAACCACCTGCTTCATGCTTGGTGTCTTCCCCGATGGCGATGTCAGCTTTCATCAGTTTAATTGTTCGTGTCTCGGAACAGAACCGAGTTACAGTGGTTTGAGGAGCATTATAGTGATCTCACGTTGATGTCTTGGCTACTAAATCCTATTCAAGCCATTGGCGTTGCTATCGGCCGCCATCACCTCGTACGCAAACCAGCGTCATGTTACTCACGCGTATTCCATGACCTGTGAGTAGACATCTAATCTTCATATCTTCACAAACCTACGAACAAACTGTCTGATCCCTGATACGCAGATTCCAATGACGGACCAACAAGCGGTTAGGCAGGTGGTCCTGATGTTTTGGCTCAACAGTGTGAAGTAAACGAGTTCTTACTATATTTTGGGCAACTGGAAGACATATTTTTCTACTCTTCTGATAGGATGCTATATCTTCTATGTATGATCTGTTTATGCAGTGGAACAGGAAAGGTAGACAGTGAATTTTTTTGCAGCTAACAATAAGTCAAAACGTAATTTCAAAACATGAACATTAAACTTAATAAAGCAGGTTCGACAAGCTACATTTGCAGATTGCGTGGTTTGAGATATTAACTGTTTAAAATTCTCAAAATTAATTTACATACTTCTTTTCTCAAATGGATGTACGATTTATTTTAAGGGAACTTGACTTACAAATGCTGCATTTTTAGGAAACTGAATATTTTATTACAATCTTCGTTAATGGCTGAACACGTTTCCACTTTGGAAACAGTCCTTGATAACAACTGTTTCAGAATGCAAATACCCATTAATATTTTATTCATTGGGCTCGCATTCTGGAGGGCCTGCGATCGCCCATCCATATTTAGGTTTTCTGTTATTTCCCCAAATCGCGCCAAGTAAACGCCGGGATGGTTCCTCTGAAAGGGCACACCGATTTCCTTCCACATCCTTAACACAATCCTAGCTTATGCTCCATCTCTAATGACTTCGATATTAGCAGGATGCTAAAAATAAGGTCCCTTCCTTTCATTCAAGTATCTGGTTACTGACACTGATCTGTTTATTAAATAATGCTGATCATGAATATAATTACAGAGCAGGAAAATTCTTTCAGAATACACACGATTTTATTATTAAAACAGAAAGAATTTCACAAGTGATGGTTAAACCTGTGTTAAATAATCTTGTGACCACTTAGGATGTAATACGAGTTTTAAGAATATTTAGTTGGATTGCATCTGCTATTCTACTGATCAATATCTCCATAGTTGAAAAAACCTACTGTTTAAATCGCACAACAGTTCATGTTTTGCTGTAATACTATGTTTCCATTATAAATTTAATTCGTTGTCTTATGCTGCAGTTACATCAAACGTCACTCTCTAACACGTGTGAGACAGGTTCTGAACTATCTTCCTACCACAGATGCGCAAGGACACTCCGTGAGTGTTTTGGAAATATTGGTGTTGAACCTACGGCCTGCAAGGTAGGAGGATACCATCACACACATGCAGAGTTCAGAAGAGAGCAGCAGTAAAGAAAGTTACGTAATCAGACAATGATCTCGATGTCGATTCCACTACACTCCTTGCAAAGGAATCACTAACAGAAATTAGTGTATGGGCTCAGGCATAAATATTTGTTACAAAAAATGAAAATCTTTGATTTTCGTTATTAAGGTTTATTTTTACTCTATGTATGACTTCATGACACAGCAATGTTAGCAAATTTATGTACAGGATGGTAAAATAATAATATTGGATGTTCCCAACCGAGATGTGGAATACCTAATTATTATGAGGCTCTTTAATTTTAAGATGGTTGATCACCATGTCTGGGGGTCGATAACATACAAAAAAATTATATATGGTGGGGTCAGACACATCAATTACGCTAAAATGGACAATGACATTACCCAAAATTAAATGGGGTTTGGTAAAGAGCAATCAAAGAGAAGTACACAATTAAAACAATTCATAACTCTACAGTGGCCGATCTATCCTTTCCTTTAGATCGGACATCTCGATTGTCTGCTGCAATTTATCCCAACAATTGTTAATACGTTTAACTACAAATCATGGCTGAATGTACGAAAATTAGGAGAGACGGAGGCGACCGCAGCTCTGAGTGTCAATTGAACATCACTCACTAGCATAGCGTGAGCCAGACTTATTACGTGTAGCCTTGCTCAAACACTTGACGATTTTCTGTCGGCAATTTGCCTACATCAAGGTTGGTGGCCACGTGTTTTTTTTCTGGCCAATCAGAGCATTCGAACTTGTTATAACTCCACCCACTAGAGTTTTTGTAACCTATCACAGGTGTCGTTCCTTTCACAGAGCAGAGTTTAACATCTGCTACGTAATTCTGAGATAGCCGGCCGGTGTGGCCGTGCGGTTCTAGGCGCTTCAGTCTGGAACCGCGTGACCGCTACGGTCGCAGGCTCGAATCCTACCTCGGGCATGGATGTGTGTGATGTCCTTAGGTTAGTTACGTTTAAGTAGTTTTAAGTTCTAGGGGACTGATGACCACAGATGTTAAGTCCCATAGTGCTCAGAGCCATTTGAACCAATTCTGAGATAAACAGCTTTTTCTTTCGTGTGAGCTTTTAACACAGGTGTCTACAGTGAGTCACCAATGTTCTGAGTTGTTTTTCTCTGGATGTCTTATTTGGCATCTCCAATCATGTTCCTGTAGAAAGGCTTTCTGAAGGTTCGTTGTGCAAAACGGGGACAAGGAACAGATTTTTCCGATGGGCTGCGCAGTGGCTACGGCGTCTCATTGAGTCAGCTAGGTGCCCCGCAGCGAACGTGTTGGCCTACATCGGACAGGCATTGCCGTCAGAACATTCACTTTCCCTTAGAACTGCATCTCATACAGCAGGTAAGGTAAATTACTTGCGTGCAATTACTAGTGTGAGTCAGTAGTTTATATTCTCGAAATGCTGACTTATTTATTAGATCTACATATTAATAAAATTTATACAACTGCAGGTAACTGTATTGTGTGACATATTGAGTTAAATATAATTGTTTCAGGAATTCAGTGTAAAGTGTGCTAATTGTTTGACACCCTATGTGGCGCCAACATTCCCCAATAATTTTTGTACTCAGGTTAGACAATGGTTGAGGCGTTTCTCAAACATTGCATATCGGTCAGCTACTTGGTCTAGTCGTTATTCTGTTTAATTTTATTGATTTGTATACTTTAATTTTAACATGGTTAATTCTGATACTGACAAAGTTGTGTCCCTTAAGTGAAGAATAAAAATGTTTATACTGATATCAAAGTCTTTTCCTTGTTTATTAAAATTAGTTGTGTGTATTTTAGATTTATACTGAAGGTGAGGAGCCTCTCACACTGAAAAATTAATACTATCTTCTCAACCACTTCCTATTTAAATCAGCTTAAAAAGTTAACTACTTTATACATAATCCAAAAATTCTGCGTTTGCATTTGCTGTTTGTTTTACAAAAATTATGTTCCTAACAACTAACATAAGCATCAAAATAATTCTTTACCAAATCCTAATCAAATTCGAAAACATTATCGTCACAAATAGTATTCATACACACATATTATTCTAAAAAAATTGTTACTCTAACAGAGAACGTAGTTTTTAAGAAACGTTGCAGTGATATTTATGCATATATAAAATTCTGAAATATTACACTCATAGGTAGTTAATTAACTGTACAAAAATGCTATCTTTAAGACACATTATACGTGAACAGATTTTCTGTTTAACATATTATTTTAATAAACATTATGAGTACATAAAACATTTCTTTACAAAAATGTTTCTCCTGAATTGCTCATGATACAAAGATTATGAAAAGACTGCTATGCAGTTCATGTTCAGACACACACATATTGTATAGAGAGATGTGAATTGTATCAAATCGATATGAATACATCGAAGTCCTCTGTTAATTATTGTGCTTTTTGCAGCGTTTTCACTGTCTGACACTAATCATTATCTAATTTCGACCACTATTTTCACGCAATGTGTACGAATGTTCTTGCGAGTGGTTGTCAATGAATGTCTTTGCGTGAAGCTGAAGGACTTATGCGAGATGCTTGTTAGGAAACCTTTGGATGGGCAGCATCATTCTTCATCGAACTTTGCAACGGGATGTTGCTGTGTAGTTAGGTGTGGCTCTCATAATAATGTAGACATTTCAGTGCGGAGTCTCGCAGAGTATTAGCTTTAAAAACGTGTATTTTCTCCTCAAGAAATTGCTGAAGGTATTTATAATTTTGTAGCACTTCTCAGACAACTAGTTTGCAATAGGATGGCTATCTTTAAATATTTTCGCCCATCTTCTCTCTTGAACATCAATCTTCAGACTCTTCCATCTTCAGTTCTCCCAAGCATCTTCCTTTCTTCAGACTTGAGCCTTGTCTTTTCACTGGAAATTATTGACAACGAGTTGCTTTGAAGTTTTACAATCGTTAATGTTTCAGTCATTGACTAGGACAGGTTGTGTTGTTGTCGTGGTCTTCAGTCCTGAGACTGATTTCATGCAGCTCTCCATGCTACTCTATCCTGTGCAAGCTTCTTCATCTCACAGTACCTACTGCAGCCTACATCCTTCTGAATCTGCTTAGTGTATCCATCTCTTGGTCTCCCTCTACTATTTGTACCCTCCATGCTGCCCTCCAGTACTAAATTGGTGATCCCTTGATGTCTCAGAACATGTCCTACCTACCAATTCCTTCTTCTGGTCAAGTTGTGCCACAAACTCCTGTTCTCCCCAATTCTGTTCAATACCTCCTCATTAGTTATGTGATCTACCCATCTAATCTTCAGCATTCTTCTGTAGCACCACATTTCGAAAGCTTCTATTCTCTTCTTGACCGAACTATTTATCGTCTATGTTTCACTTTCATACATGGCTACACACCATACAAATACTCTCAGAAACGACTTCCTTACACTTAAATCCATACTTGATGTCAACAAATTTCTCTTCTTCAGATATGCTTTCCTTGTCATTGCCGGTCTACATTTTATATCCTCTCTACTTCGACCATCATCAGTTACTTTGCTCCCCAAATAACAAAACACCTATACTACTTTAAGTGTCTCATTCCCTAATCTAATTCCCTCTGCATCACCCGAGTTAACTCGACTACATTCCATTATACTCGTTTTGCTTTTGTTGATGTTCAACTTACATCCTCCTTTCAAGAGACTGTCCATTCCGTTCAACTGCTCTTCCAAGTCCTTTGCTGTCTCTGACAGAATTACAATGTCATCGGCGAACCTAAAAGATTTTATTTCTTCTCCTTTGATTTTAATACCTACTCAGAACTTTTCTTTTGCTTCCTCTACTGCTTGCTCAGTATACAGATTGAAAATCATTGGGGAGACTCTACAACCCTGTCTCACTCCCTTCCCAACCACTGTTTCCCTTTCATTTGTCTCGACTCTTGTAACTGCCATCTGGTTTCTCTACAAATTGTAAATAGCCTTTCGCTCCCTGTATTTTACCCCAGCCACCTTCAGAATTTGAAAGAGAGTATTCCAGTCAACATTGTCAAAAGCTTTCTCTAAGTCTACAAATGCTAGAATTGTAGGTTTGCCTTTTCTTCATCTAGCTCCTAAGATAAGTCGTAGGGTCAATATTGCCTCACGTGTTCCAGTATTTGTGTGGAATCCAAACTGATCTTCCCCGAGGTCGGCTTCTACCAGTTTTTCCATTCGTTTGTAAGGAATTCGCGTTAGTATTTTGCAGCCGTGACATATCAAACTGATAGTTCGGTAATTGTCACATCTGTCAACACCTGCTTTCATTGGGATTGGAAATATTTTATTCTTCTTGATGGCTGTGGTTATTTCGCCTGTCTCATAAATTTTACTTAGCAGATGGTAGAATTTTGCCAGGACTGCCTCTCCCAAGGCTGTCAGTAGGACATGTAGACCAGCATTGTTTTACTGTTTTTCCTTCAACTCTGTGGTTCGATATAACATCGCAGTCTGGTGGCGACAGTGCGATTCTACATTTAATTTATTTGCGAAATTGTTCCTCAGCCAAGCTGGGGTTTCAGCGAGGCGTTTTGTTTTTACTCCATGCTGGCTGCTGTTTCGCTTTCTGTGGTTCGTCGTTCCCTTCAGTACTTCCGACTTGAGTATCAGTAGAAAGTGAATTTTCGCAAGACCTGGATCCAACGTCGATCTTATGGTGGTCATCCAAATTCCTAGTGCTTTATTTATCACAGCAAGGCTTGTCATGGTTACACATCACCTTCCTTCTCGTGCCCTTGCCGGCACATGCACATCAGAGAAAATCGTTGATCTCATCCATTCACCTCCCATATACATTTTCATTGCATTGTCGTAGGCAACTGACGATTGCTTCTTGCAGGAGGTGGAGTACAAAAATTCTTTGTTGTAATCTATCTTATGCCTAATGCCTAATTTACGCTCTTAATAAATTCTTTACATGATTTGGCTTTCTATCTCTGTGTTACAATTGTAGTTTCTCTATGAGATTCTAATTTGTTCCTGATATCTTAAGCTAATTAGACTCCTTATGTTTGTTATGTATGGTGTTGTGGTGTGGTGTGTTAGTATGTCATGCTATTAGACCATCACCTACTGTAGTGTCGCGGAATAGTTAAGAGTTGGAAACGTGGAATATTTTCAAAGTTTCATAGCCTATGCCGAGAACCAGAGGCAGTAGGTTAGCCAAGAGGTGAAAGGATTGCACATGTATCGGAATGTGTCGTCACACAGGGGCAGTGGCATGGTTACACACAACAGGTGAGAGAGAATTGCTTAGCAGGCAGTTTCGTGTTAGACGGAGACTTTTGTAAAGTGTAAGACAGAGGTATAGGATCAGCTGTACTGCATTTCACAACTTCGCGTAAGTCTGTCGTAACATCAGGTAACTCAGTCACAAGAACACCTCAGGGGCGAGTACGACAGATAAATCATCAGTATATGTGGAATGAGTGCATTCATAACAAACGAGAATGACGTCAGGATGTTGCTCGTGCTTCCTTTAAATACGCCAGCTTTGATAGCAACAATGCACTCGCAGTTAGACTTGCAGTTAGATGTGTACTAGGTCGTTGCGTAGCGCTCAGCTCGGTGATCGATATGTTAATCTTTATTAAGGAGATTGTGCCATAAGGGCGGCCCATCCAGCAGCAGACGTGAGGGGACAGTACTAGCTCTGGGCCTCTCTGCTGTCGATGACAATCATCAACCGAGGATTAGCAGACATCGCGGCAGACATGCTCGCCGCCAATGCCGCCAGTGAGCCGTCGTCAAGATAGTGCGGGGCCTAGGCCCTGTGCCTCCCCCGTCACAACCAGATGAGCCAATGACACTGGGGGACTACAGCCCGTTCCGCCTGTCAACCGCGGACGAGCCGCCAGGAGGAGCAGGGAAGAAGACGGGGTGGGATAGAGTACACTCTGCACTACGAGAACGCCTCTCGTGCCGACAGCGCCGGGACTCCAACCCGAAGCCCCTTACACATAGCGGCCTGCTGTCCACCACCGAGCCGGCCAGCCAGCCGGGCGCCGCCAGCCACGAGCAGCCGAAGTAAGGGCGTTCCACCGCTACGTCACAGTAAGCGGCGCTGCGCTAGCAAGACTGGTGCGGCCCGGAGCTGGTGTCATCGCTCCGAGTCAGCGAGCCTGTCTTACGCAGGCCACATTGTACTTGGCAGGAATAAAGGTGTCATGAATTAATAATGTTTCTTTGGCCTTTCTGACGCGTCCACAGTCATCTCCTAGCATCCTGTCAACTGGAGAGGTGACCACTCGGCTTCCAGTCCACCGTAGGCGACCAGGACCACGGGGACGCCTATAGATTTGGTGTCAGAAGTCTTCGCGCCCACCGCCTACAGATTTGGTATCAGAAGTGTTCGAACCGCCCACTACAGCACTGGCCTGCACATCAGGTATCTGGAGTCGTCGACTCCGCCACTGCAGGACTGACACCACAGAGTTGCGGTCAGAACTGTCGACTCTATGCAGCCTTGTGGTAAGTGCACGAGGCGATTTTTGTTAATAACTATGGATGCACGTTCTTTGTTGGGCGCGCACTTTGTGAGACCTGTGGAAACAGCAGGTTGATCTGAGTTTAAGGGAAACAGTTGGGAAACGTACTTGGTACCAGTCAGATGTACTGTGTGTAATTTAACGGGGCATGGGGAGCCATGCACGACGTTTGTAGCAGCAGAATGTTCAATTTGTAGACGGTTTGGTCATGCAGCGCACAATTGTAGAGAGTGTTGCTGGGCAATAACAATGCGGAAGGATTAATTTGGTTTAGTTGTGCATTGTGAGTTTTGTTTTTCATCTCGTGTGTAGTGCTCAACTGTGACAAAGGAGTTAGTGTAGTTATTGATCTGTGGAGTAAATTCAGTATAGAGTAAGTTGTTGGTAATTTGCACAAATCATGTCGGAAGTGAGTATAGCTGCTCTGACGGAGAAGTCTCAAAATTGTTAGAAAAGAATGCGTAGCGTAAGTTACGTCATGTAGAATTAATGACGCAAATGGATACCTTGCGTTCGGCGCAAGAGTGGCAAACGGGTTGAAGTGAGTGCAAGTCAGTAGCAATGTCCAACCTTGCAATACATCCCTCAGTAGCTAACGTGATCATGCCTTTCTGGGGTAAAGCAACAGAGGATGTCACAGCGTTCATTAACGATGTTTTGGCAACAGCTGCAATGAGCAATTGGTCGGACGTAACTACGTTATGTATGGCAAATTTGCGACTTGCAGGGGAAGCCAAGACATTCGTGATGTACCATGAGACGCTTAGTAAGACGAGCACGTTTGAAAAATTGGCTGATCGGTTACGACAAAGATATCGTAAGCAGAATAGTGCAAGACTTTTTAGAGAGAAGTTAGCTAATTTGACACAGAAGTTTAATGAGACAGTGGAGTCTTTTTCAGATAGGATACGGAAAATTAATTCGCAGACCTATGAATTATCGGGTAGTCCTGATGCGGATCGTGTATTACTACGAGAGGCGGAAAGCAGAGGCCTCTATGTATTCCTCAGGGGAATTCCTGCAGAATTTTCTCGTAGGGTTAGGATGGAGAATCCTGGGGATTTAGCTGCAGCACTGCGTATTGCAACGATTCTGCAGGAGATAGACATTGCAACAAGGGTTCGCAATGATAAACGCATCTTTGCGTCGGAGAGGAATTGTTACCATTGTGGGAGGAAAGGCTCAATGCAGACAGCCGCAGTGCTATGCTTGTAAACGCTACGGTCACAAGGCGAACGGTCACAACTAGTACAGAGACGGATTGTTGCTTGATGGGTGTTGTAAGGTATAACAGACGTAAGTTTTTGATGATACAGGGGCACATGTATGTGTCGCTAGTCTAGACCTCGTGGGTAGCAGAAGACTAGGTACTCCTAGGTATAGATTACATGGGAGTTGCAATCATTGGGTACAACACAGCTCGTTTTTAAAATTGGAACTGTAGAGTTCGGGGAGCAAATGGAAGTGTTGAAAACTGTGGGACAAAGGTATTCTGTGATTCTAGGACTGGACTTCCTCGATAAACACCATGCCACAATTAATCTTTCACACCGTACAGTTGAACTTAGTGGAAATTGTTTTCAATGGGTACAACAGCTGTAAATGTTTCTACGTCGCGAGGTGCATCCGTTGCTAAGATGTCACCAATTGAACCGCGTACAAGGGCATTAAAGATGATTACGCATGTCAAAGTGCCTTGAGGTACAGTGAAGTTAGTTTGGTTGTCAGTAGGTCCCGATGTACCACAGCAGAGACTATGTGTGGTGGAGCCACTGCAGAGCAATGCAGCGTTGGATGAAATGCATTGTTTTATTAGGAGGAGCGTTGCGCGCGTAACGAATATAAATGGGGAACTGATGATTCCGGTCAGTGTAGATAATTTTGGGGCAGATGAAGTGCATCTCCCAAAGGGTTTAGTGGTAGCAAGTTAGGAAATACTCGACGATGAGGATATAGGTGAATCCCAAGGTGATTATAACGTCAAGCAAACCGTCAAGGCATCTGTACTACGTGATAAAATTCGTCATTTGGAGAATGGTAATCGGAAAGCTATGGAAGCTTTGTTATTAGAGTATTTAGATTTGTTTAATTCAGAAGGTCCATTACCAGCAACTCCTATCACACAGCGGCGTATACCGACTGGCGATAGTCCGCTGGTCTATAGAAAACCATACAGGATAGCGAAACACCTACAACCACTAGTGGAAGAATTTATTAATCAACAGCTAAGGGACGGTATTATAGAGAACAGTGAAAGCCCCTGGTCTGCCAACATAGTGGTAGTTCCTAAGAAGTCATTGGACGGTACTAAAAAGTATAGGTTTTGTTGTGACTATCGTTTTTTGAACGCACGAACTGTAGCAGATGCGTATCCAATACCGAACATCACGGAAACATTGGAAACCAAGGTCGGTGTAAATATTTTTCGACACTAGGTCTAAAGAGTGGGAACCATCAGATAGAAGTAAGTCCCGAGGATAGACCGAAGATGGCCTTTACAACAAGCCTTGGTCACTTTCAGTATCGCAGAATGCCATTTGGGGTGAAAAACGCTCCTGCTACTTTCCAGCGGCTGTTAGATGGTGTGCTTCAGGGACTGAAACAACGTGGATAGCTCAGATTACACTTTCGTTACCTTTGTTTCACTTTCGGTATTGTTAGTTGTATAACTTTTTTCCACGTTCTTATTCCATAATTCCTTATTCCTTAATCCCCATTGAAACAACTCCGTGCTGTAAGGTCCATCTACCACTGCCAACTTTCAACCATCTGCCAGGCGCTGACCACTCGCAGAGATGATGGACAGAACAACAGCCCAATCCCCAAGCCCAAGAACAAGAGTTCCCGCCATGAGAACTAAAGACAGAGTCTCTCTATTAATTGACAAAAAAATTGAAACGAGTTTTTTTTATCATTTGTTATTCGCCTTTCGGCGTAGCAAAATATATCTTAATCGACGTTTAACCCACAGTACCACTGGACGTTCCAGTACCACAGACCACTAAACAAGCTCAGCAATATGTCAGTTTATTTAATTACTACAGACGATATGTAAAGGGGTTCGCAGAAATTGCACATCCATTAACGAGATTATTCAACTTAATGCTATTAATTCAAAACAAAATAACTGACTTCTGCTTACAAACAAAATTAACTTCCTTAGTTAGGTATTTTTATTATTACTAAAAAAACCAGTTCATACTATCTTGTGATGCTAGTAATATTGCTTTCTGTAGGTTGTATTCTTTCTCAGAGGGTTAATGGACAGGAACATCCAGTGGCTTATGCTTCCAGGCAACTGAACAAGGCCGAGAAGAATTATTCAACTACAGAGAAAGAAATGTTAGCAGTGATTAACGGTATCTCGTATATTCGCTGTTATTTATATGGGCGTAAGTTCAAGGTGATTAGAGATCACGGGGTTGTAGGATCCTTCGAGTCGTTTAACGAGATGGGCACTGAAAGTAAGTGAATTTGACTACGAGGTAATTCACAAACCAGGGGTAAAACTTACGAATGCAGATGCTCTTAGTAGAAAAATAACAGCTGTACAAGTTGTGGGCATAAGTGAGAAGGAGTGGATAAAGGCGCAAGCCACTGACAAAGAGTGTCAATTGTTCCAAACGCAACCGCAGTGTGAAATGCAGGATGGATTGCTTTGCAGGAAGACGAAGTGCAGACTACGCATCGTAGTACCGGAGTCGCTGAGGGAAGAAGTGTTGAAACAAGCGCACGACCATGCATTGTCGGGTCATGGTGGTAAAAGAGCCACTGATAGACGGGTAGCTGAAAGGTTTTAGTGGAAGACACGTGGCAATGATGTAGAGCAGTATATGCAAGATTGTACAGCTAATAATTATTTTCATTGGTTTTAAATTTTTGTGATAGCTTGTTGGGGCATTTCCTTAAGTATCCATACATCAGTCCCTAGTGTTATTTAACATGTACAATTAGCAGCCTCTTAAGGAAAGCAAGGAGCGAGTACGACAGATAAATCAGCAGTATAAGTGGAACGAGTTCATTCATAACAAACGAGAATGACGTTAGGACGTTGCTAGTGCTTCCTTTAAATACGCCAGCTTTGATAGCAACAATGCACTCGCAGTTAGACTTGCAGTTGTTTAGGGAGTATTTTCTGAAGGTATTTGTCTGAAGCGTATTCTTGTACGGAAGCGGAACGTGGATGACAAACAGTTCAGACAAGAAAAAATTATATACTTTTGAAATATAGTGCTACAGATGAATGTTGAATATTAAATGTTGGACGTTAGGTGGGTAGATCGAGATGTCACCGACGAGCTACTGAATCGAACTGGCGGAAACGAAATTTATGATGCAAGTTGGCAAACGTCAGGGATCGGTTAATAGAACGCGTTTTATGGTATCTAGGAATTGTCAATTTGGTAATGGAGGAAATATGTGTTTATGTGTGTGTATGGGAAAGGGGTTGTGGGGGTGGAGGGTTAAGAGGGTACATCCTGTAGATGGAAATCCAGCTAATTCTATAAGAAAGCAGTGTTAACTGGATGAATGTTGCAGTCGTTATTCAGGGACGTAGAGGTTTACAATGGATAGCCTAGTGCAAATAGCAACACCAAACGAGACTTCTGATTGAAGACCCCAGCAATAGTAACAACATACAGACATATATGCCAAAACCCCTGCTTCTGAGTTGTTACTTGAAGAGCACCTCTTGAACTTCTCTAAACTTACAACACACCTTCAACACACGTTACACTTATTGCATCTGTGAGTCCCAAGCTGCGTGCCCAAAATGTGATGAATGGTAATTTTTAGCGCAGGTGTAAGGGAAACTTAAATGATTTCTTGAAATTTCGTGGCAGATTACATTTGTCTGCCGGACAGAGACTCGAACTCGTGACCTTTGCCTTTCGCGGGCAAGTGCTCAACCATCTGAGCTATCCAAGAACGACTGACGATCCGTACCCACAGCTTCAATTTTGCCAATACCTCGTCTCCTACATTCCAAACAAGCTTTTCCGCGAACCTTGCAGAACTAGCACTCCTGAAAGGAAGGCTTCATCATAACCAAATCAAATACCACCTGTTCACTGGACGCGTTCCTAACTTCGGAATGACTGAGGGTAAACGTCGTCAATGGGATCGAAACAATTTATTAAACGTGCAACAGAAACAGTAAATATCATAAAATGGAAGGTCTAAGGACGCTTCATCTGGAAAGGTACTTCACAAATGAGTTCAATCTATAGCTGCCTCTGAGACACATCGGAAGTCTCGAGTCGGCCATAGGTAACGCAGAATCGTCTGTCGGCGAAAGTCGATCTACGTTGGCTTGGGGATTGGGCTGTTGTTCTCTCCTTCATCTCTGCGAGTGGTCAGCGCCTGGCAGATGATTGGAAGTTGGCAGTGGTAGATGGACCTGCTCTGTTTATGTAAGCCAAGAGAATTAGCGCCGCTGTCCGCTGGTGAGAGAAATACGGCTAACCGGTTTTTGACCTACGTCTTCCACCTCACGCTGTTGAAATTTTGTCATCCCAAGTTACGAATGGCTGACCGTGTATGTGGTGACCTATAGATGATTTTTATTGGGCAGTTCACCTATTCTTGATTTCTCGTTCCAACGTACCAGCTTTCAGGTACAAGCTTTCTCACTCTATTGCGATTCAGTAGGGCGGCTTCTGGCGTGGAGCAAACAATGTTTTCATGTTAAGGCGTCTTCAAGCGGCTTCTGGGGTGGTTGAACATGTGCAAGATGTGTAGCTTCCCGATTATGTTTCTCACTGAGGCTCAGGTTTTGTGAAATAATGTCTCTCCCCAGAGCATATAGACAACTGGCGATGAGCTCCGTTTGTAAATTAAAAGTCCTTCACATTAAAGTTTCTTTGATGGAGAACATTGTTCTTCTCGGTACTTCCGCAGTGTCCATGACTTGCGTTTCGAGGAAGGATTTCCACAGACGGCCAACAAGCACTCAGCAGTTCCTTTTGTATATAAGACGATGCATCCCTGTCCCACGCAGTCTCTGTTTAGAAATTCACTACTCTACAGATGCATGCTCCAGCGACTACACCGGTGTTTGATTGTCACGTGTGGTTGATTGTCACGTGCACCTCTGGATAATATGAAACAGTTTCATAGGCTGACTTCGTATATTAAAGAACCTTTTGTGCTTTTGGAATACCTGCTACGTAACAAATGCTATAAGTGATCCCATTCGTAGTACTCTAGAGAAGGATGGACTGATCACGAACAGAGCGTTCACACCTCCCTGTTCATCGTATATAGTAGTTGTTGTTAAATCTTGCACTGTTGGAGTGGAATATGATGGACCCCCTTACACTGTTCAACCACACGTCTCTTCTATTCTCATGGGCACATCATAACCCAGGAACTCACTGTAAGACACTGGGGAAATGGAATCAAGCTAGAAGGGTGTTGGTCACCAATGGACTTGAGCGACCCACTCTAGAACATTGTTCAGCTGTGTAGAGCCGCTACGAATATCTCTAACAGAGGGTACTGCACTTACACACACACAGAAAACGGTGAAATGATCGCAGCTTTGTTTGACTTCCGGGAGAGCGTGAATGAAATACTGAAAAATATGAACTGGGAGACGCAAGACTACAGGCATTAAATGTTCCTCGAATGCCTACTTACAACGCTTGGAGAACAACTTATGTGAATAATGTAGAAATAATCTACTATCTATACGTATAGCTACCATAGGAATCGCGACTACACGATTATGTTAATAACAGCACGTTCAGAGGCATGTAACCAGCGATCTCTTCATGATCCACAGGCGAGGGAACAGGAAGCATCCTCTGAGAAGCAATTCTAAGAAGGGATACACGAGAGGTAATCGTTAAGTCTCAGTTAACAAGTCATTAAAACAATATTAGGTAAATAATGTTTTGTTTGGTTGCTGTCACATGTCTTTAGCACCGATACACACTGAGATTCCATTACCATAGTAATGTCGCACGCAGCTATAACGGCTGACTCTAAATGGAGTATCCGTCGCTTAACACCTAGTTAATTCTCATATGAATGTGGGGATAGCCTATATTAAACCATCAGGGGCTAAATTAATAACACTCTACCTCGACTGTGAAGCGCTCCATAGAAACTGACCACCACGCTCTGCCCGGTTCTCTAAGCCTTTAGCGTACTAAGAGTTGAAAATCTTCTCAGTATAGACGTTCGTCTCTTTTATTGACAAAGCAGTAGAGGTGTAATCATTACGAGTAGGTGATTTTAGTGATTTTGGCCATCTTTTCACTATTTACTCACTGAATGACAGTTTTGCTTACGGGTGGCTTATTCTAAAATCATGCTCATAATTTAAGAATAATTGCTGAATGTGGTGCCACACAACGTCGCACTACACAAATCTGGCATTGGTAGTATAGGCACATAGTGAACACACACCACAGATCTGTAAGTCCACGGTATTGGTGATATGTTGAGAAAACCGTTCAGAAACACATGTGGAACAAAACGCCCATGTTTCCTGCGCATGTACCCCGACACCAATATGGGATATGATCCCCATGCACACCTATACAGGCCGCATAGCGGGTTGGCATACTCTGGATCAGGTGGTGGAGCAGCTGCTGGGGTACAGCCTCCGATTGTTGCACCAGTGCCTGTAGGAGCTACGGAGGTGTCCTAGGGCTTTGAAGAAGTGCAGCGATACGTCGACCGAGAGCATCCCAGACGTACTCGATGGGGTTTAGGTCTGGAGAACAGGCAGGCCACTCCATTCGCCTGATATCTTGTTTCAAGGTACTCCTCCACGATGGCAGCTCGGTGGGGCCGTGCGTTATCATCCATCAGGAGGAAGGTGGGACCCACTGCACTCCTGAAAAGGCGGACATACTGGTGCCAAATGACGTCCCGACACACCTTACCTGTTACAGTTCCTGTGTCAAAGACAAGCAGGGGTGTACATGCACCAATCATAATCCAACCCCTGACCACCAAATCACGACTACCATACAGGTCCCTTTCAAGGACATTAAGGAGTTGATATCTGGTTCCTGGTTCACGCCAGATGAAAACCTGGCGAGAATCACTGTTCAGACTATACCTATAATTATATATAACGTAACCTGGTACCACTGGTCCAATGACCATGTACTGTATTCTTGACACCAGACTTTACGGGCTCTCCTGTGACCAAGGGTCAGGGGAATGCACCTTGCAGGTCTCCGGGCGAATAAACCATGTCTGCAGACTGTGTGTCTGGAGACAACTGTTCCAGTGGTTGCGGTAGAGTCCCGAGCAAGGCTACCTGCAGTACTTCGTGGCCGTCTGTGGGCGCTATGGTGAGATATCTGTCTTCTTGTGGTGTTGCACACTGAGGACGTCTAGTACTGTAGCGCCTGGACACGTTTCCTGTCTGCTGGAATCATTGCCATAACCTTGAGATCACACTTTGTGGCACACGGAAGGCACGTGTTATGACCTGCTGTGTTTGACCAGCCTCCAGTCGCCCTAGTATTGTACCCCTCGTAACGTCATCAATGTGTTCTTTGAGCCATTTTCAACACACAGTCACCATTAGCACGTCTGAAAACGTGTGTACGCTTACTCGCTGCACCGTACTCTGACAAGCACCAACAAACCTCTGCGTGTGTGGACTGCTGCCAGCGCCACCGTGTGACGACCGCAGGTCAAATGCACCGCATGGTCATACCCCGAGGTGATTTGAACCCGCAAAAAGCCCACCACAGCGTTGTTTCACCATGTATCAGCATTATCCTTAATTTATGAGCATTAGTGTAGATACTACTGTCAGTTCTGTTTTCCTTGTTCCACATTCTAGTAACAAATGCTTCTCTTCCATGCTAGCTAGTTCGATTTTCTCCACTCCTCTTTGAGCCTACTTTTCAGGTCACGGCTTACGGTTTTCATGCACGTAATTTTTTTTGATTTGGGTCTTCATGTTATTAATAGCTAAGTATCCCTCTCTATGGATCTTCACGTTGAGCTGTCAATGTTATCCTTTTATTTGCATTCTTCTGTTTTGGGGTGGTGCCAATGAGAGTGCACGTTTCAAGAATATTTTAAAAGTCTATGTTGATTAAAAAAGTGCTGTCAATTCATAATGTTTACAGCATAAGCCCTGGAACACTCCAACAATGTGTATCTATTCTGGTCGATCAGCTTTTCAATTTTCGGGAAGCGTGAGGCTGAAAAACAAAATTCATTTTCAGGGTTATTGATTTATTGTAGTTTATTTGCAGTCTCTTCATCTGAGTATTATTAATAACTACGCACTAGTCCGGAACCCTAGTTACAGAAATGGGAATGAAACTCACTGACGTACGATTCTGGTGCTCCGGGCAAGCGCAAGCTGTAGTCCCTTGAAGGAAATATCGGCTGCTATTGTTCCTGGTGGTACTATAACTGAATCTCGGCAACTTCGTGGAATAAGTTTGGCAACTTTGTGACTGCTGAGTTACTTCCCCGATGGAATGGAAAACGGAAATGTCGTGTGAATAGGGCCTCCCGTCGGGTAGACCGTTCGCTGGTGCAAGTCTTCCGATTTGACGCCACTTCTGCGACTTGCGCGTCGATGGGGATGAAATGATGATGATTAGGACAACACCCAGTCCCTGAGCGGAGAAAATCACCGACCCAGCCGGGAATCAAACCCGAGCCCTAAGGATTGACAGTCTGTCACGCTGACCACTCGGCTACTGGGGCGGAAAGAATTATCCTGCTAATTTCACTTTATTTTTCTGTAATTTCCATCGAGTAATCCGTGTGATATACTCTTAAGGTTTATCATAGGGTAACCAGTATATGGTTTCCCGTAAAAGAAGCAATTACATGGAGAAACTACAATTAATATCGTCTTCCACTTTCGATTTTTCTGTCCTAACACTCACGGGGGAAAAAACTGAAAGACGAAAACAGCAGATCTTCGAAAGCTCTGAGGTGATGTAGTCACAAGTAAAGTGACGGCTACTTTGGTTCACGACTCCAGTCTCGCTGAGGACCAGATTTTTCGACATTCTGTAACGGAGCTACGAGGTGCCATTTAGAAGGGCAATAAGGAAATCTTAAGAAAACTTCTCCGTCATAAGTTGTCCTAATACTTCCAGTTTCTTTCAGAGTAAGAGCGAAAAACGTATCGTACCGGAACTTCACCACAAATAATGCCACTTTCCTCTTTCGCCATCGTAAGTATTTGTTTTTGTAGGTAAACATTTATTTATGAAACGCTACATTTCAATATCACTTTAACATGACACAGCACAGGAAGTAAACACAGAGCACTTCAAAGCCTAAATGAGTCATATCTTACGGTGTACGCATACGTGGAGACAGTGTTTACGCAGAATTCGCCGACATAGTGTAACTAGATATAGGGGAAGCAGCCCACATTCGCCGAGGTAGATGGAAAGCCACCTTAAAACCCATCCACAGGCTGGCCAGCACACCGGACCTCGACACTAATCCGCCGAGTGGATTCGTGGCGGGGACCGGCACGCCTACAGGCTCGGGAAGCTGCACGTTGGACCGCGCGGCTAGCCGAGAGGGCTTCGTTATTTTACTGGACTCAATAGTACCAATCAGAAAGCAATTAATTATCAGCTGTATATGCTGTCACATTATCTATAATATTCTGACAATGCCTACTGGTTGTGAGAAGTCGTAAAAACCAGATTTGAAGTGCATTTTCAACCAGAAACGAATTTCCTTGACTGTTTTTCGATAAAGACCAGAAAAAATAAACAAACATATGAGGGCATGAGACCAGGGGAATATGTGCGTGACGAATGGTTTCGAAACAAACACGTGGACGTTTGGTTTGTGAAAGCAACAGTGCGCTAGTAGCATGCTAAATGTGCGAAATGATGACGTTCAAGCAAAAATGCAGTAACAGTCACCCCTAGGATTGAGACCATGCAGAACTCCTACAACCGAATGCAAATGTTGCCAGGACCAGATTTTTAGCCGTTCTGTAACAGAGCCTTCTTGATCATTCTGGATCTTTCTTGAAACAAAAAAGTCCTTTTCTGACCTTTTTCTCTCAAATTCACTCGACCCATAATAAAAAATTTGGACCTGCCTCTTCTCCCTTCAGCCATCAAATCCAAAGCCAATAATATTTCGCGAAATGTTAGACCTTTCCTCACTAGCGATACTATTTTCGACGCTTAAAGCACATTCATAATTTTTAAGTACGCAAACCCAAGTACTTAACCGTATGATAAATACTATTTCTCGTGTACGCGTGCATGCCCACTCTGCAGTTCAGACTTACGTGCCTGCAGAGGATTCTTCTAACCACCTTCAGATTGTTTCTCTCCCGTTCCAGTCTCTAACAGTGGATGGGAAAAATGAATACATATCTTTCTGTACGAGCTTTGATTTCTCTTTTTTTATTATGATAAACATCTGTCTCTGTGCAGCTTGGCGTCAGAAAACTTTTTTCACTTTCAGAGGAAAAAGATGATTACTAAAATTTCATTAAAAAAAACTCGGTGCAACGAAAAACGCCTTTGTTATAATGATCGTCATCCCACCTCGCTGAACATATCCATGAAACACTCTCCGCTATTGCGCGAAAAAAATAACTTCAAATAAAAAAATTACAGTTGATAAACATAGCGCTGCACCGCGACCGTATGGTCGGCCTGTACCTGACATTAAGCACGGATATTCTGATCTTGAGACAGGCCCGAGCTATTGTACGAAATTGTTTCTAAAAATCTAGTCATTATTTGTGGGTTAAATGTGAAGAGAATTGTGTTTGAGTTTCTATCAGACTAATAACTTTTGCACACTGCTGAAATGCGGTTTAAAACTAGCTCGCGATTTAGTGTCTACATTGGAAGACATTTACCAATAGACCAGGAGCTAATATAGGATAGTAATATCTCGAAAAGAAGACAACACTATGTCGTAAGTCTAACACTGTATATCCAACTGAATGACGTCTTCCATACCAGAATACATTGATAGTGTGTTTCCGACCTCATTCTCTTCTAACGTGACATTCTGAAAACCATGGATCAAGACAGGAAACCTCTGAGAAACTTCTATAATTTTAGTACGGAATCTTAAACAATTTAACCCTTGAATAAATGCAACTTAAGTGCCAGACTCACATCATGAGATAAAAATTCGTATGTATTCGACGATGTAGACAAATATAATAACGGAAACTTAATTATAGGAAATGGTGTAAGCTGATGAAGGCGTGAAGTCAAAATGTAGAAGAAATTCAGTATTGTTAAAAAATACATTATCGATAGCATTTTGTCGTTGGAGCGATGAATCACCTCAAGTCGGAGTATGCTACATCCCTTCCGAACCACATCTCAGATTTAGAAAAGAAATTACGTTATAAATCAGTTGAAAGCATCGTGGCGAATGGGAAAACCTGCTTGTAAATAATGGGAAAACCTGCTTGTAAATAACTTAAATGTTTCCTACCAGAGAGATGGATTCAGATCACCTCGTGTTCTGAATCAGTTGCTTGTGTGAACAAAGACCAGGTACTCTGCATTAGAAATCCACATCTAATACACAACACAAAGATGATACGACATTACCTAACTTGAATATTGTCATAGTTCCCAACCATAAGAACGCAACTGCGATGCTCAAGGCTTGCTTCGAGTTCATCGTTACAGAAAAAATTGGTGGGCCATATCATGACAAATGCCTAATATAATACCTGTTACAGCGTACTGGGCAGGGCGAAGGACAATAAGAGAGTGCATTTCGCTTCAAAGCATGCGGGGACACAAACTAATTCTGCCACCTAGGGGTCCTTTCGGTCCGCTCCAGTCAGAGCTCTCGACCTTGCAAGATGTACGAGGGTGAGTCAGATGAAAACATTAAATATTTTTTTTAATATTATTTATTGTGCAGAAGTGGTACAAAGCTGTATCACTTTTCAACAGAATCTCCCCCACACTCAATGCAAGTCCTCCAGCGCTTACAAAGTGCATACATTCCCGTAGAAAAAATTCCCTTGGTAGTCCGCGCAACCACTCATACGCTGCGTGGCGTACCTCTTCATCAGAACGCAACTTCTTGGTCCCATTGCTTCTTTGAGTGGTCCAAACATATGGAAATCACTTGGGGCAAGGTCTGGTGAATATGGTCGATGAGAAAGACACTCAAATGCAGATCTGTGTTTGTTGTAACTGTTGTACGGGCAGTGTGGGGCCTTGCATTGTCATGTTGCAAAAGGACACCTGCTGACAGCAATCCACGTCGCTTTGATTTGATTGCAGGCCGCAGATTATTTCTTTGGAGATCTGTGTATGATGCACTGGTGATAGTGGTCCATCTAGGCATGTAATGCTCCAAAATGACGCCTTTTTCGTCCCAAAAGACAGTTAGCATAACCTTCCCTGCTGATGGTTCTGTTCGAAACTTCTTTGGTTTTGGTGATGAGGAATGGCGCCATTCCTTGCTCGTTCTCTTCATTTCCGGTTGATGGAAGTGAACCCAGGTTTCGTCCCCAGTAACGATTCTTGCAAGGAAGCCATCACCTTCTCGTTCAAAGCGCCGAAGAAGTTCTTCACAAGCATCAACACGTCGTTCTCTCATTTCAGGAGACAGATGCCGTGGCACGCATCTTGCAGACACTTTGTGCAACTGGAGCACATCATGCACAGTGTGGTGTGCTGACCCATGACTAATCTGTAAACATGCTGCAATGTCATTGAGTGTCGGTCGGCGGTTTTCCTTGACTATGTCTTCAACTGCTGCAAAGTTCTGTGGAGTCACAAGTCGTTGTGCCTGAACTGGACGAGGAGCATTAAGTCACACCATTTGCGAACTTTCTACTCCGTTCGTAGACTTGCTGCTGTGACAAACATGCATCACCGTACTGAACCTTCATTCGTCGATGAATTTCGATAGTTTTCACACCTTCACTACGCAAAAACCGAATAACAGAACGCTGTTCTTGCCTGGTGCAAGTCACAAGTAGGGCGGCGATCTTTATACTGATACGGCGACGGTATGTGTGCATCTACACTACGCTGCAACCTACAGGCCATACTGCACGCTGTTTGTAGCACGCTTACGAACTTACAGGATAACGGCGCAAAATTTCAATTTGTTATTACAAATTTAAGCTTTTCATTTGACTCACCCTCGTATTAGGACGTCTCAGTTTAAAGCCAAGGTGAGACCCTCTTACAGTCTAAGGAAGCTGGTGGCTGTCTGCTATCAACAAGTGGCTCACGTCGAGGCTAGTACACTCCTGCGATACACGAAAAGCGCTCGTTCCGAAACGGCGCCATTTCATTTTTACTTACTACCTTAAGCCGCCAGGTCCGGATGGAATCCCGACTCAGTTCTCCAGAGGGTACTCAGCGGCATTGACTTTTTACTTAGCTTCCATTTATCGCGAGTCTCTTGCCCAGAAAGGAGTACCTAGCGACAATGGAGAAAAGTGCAGGGGACTCCTGCACGTAAGAAAGATAAAGGAACGAACTCCCATAAATAAAGTCCAATACTCTTATCATTTGCTTGCTACAGAATTCTTGAACACATTCTTAGTCTGAACATTGTAAACTTTCTCGAGACAGAAAAGCTTCTGTCCATAAATCAGCACGGATCTAGAAAGCACCATTCGAGCGAAATTCAGCTTGCTCTTTTGTTACATAATATTCTGGAAATAATGAATGGATGGCAACAGGCAGATTCCATGTTCCTAGACATACAGAGGGCGCTTGACAAGGTGCACAACTGCAGTCTGTCTACGAAGTTCCGAGCAAGTGGCTTAGGTTCCCATATACCTGAGTGGCTCAAAGATATTCTAAGTAATAGAACCCAGAAAGTTGACTTCGACGACGAGTGTTTATCAGAGGCAGGGGTATCGACGGAGTGCTACAGGGAAGTATGATAGGACAGCACTTGTTCTCTGTATAGATTGACTGAAAAATCGCAACACCAAAAGACAATTAACGAAGAGCAATGAACTTTCGGGAATATGTTTGCCTAGCTAACTTATTTCGGTGATTAACACTACAAGGTCACAGGATAATGTAAGAGAGATATAACTCATCGCAAATGTGAAACGCTGGTATATCATTAACAGGTGTAACATTCAGAGTATTGAATGCAAGCATGTGAAAGCGCGTTCATTGTATTGTACAGGTGCCGCATATCACTTTGTGGCAAGTAGATCCATGCCTGGTACACTTGGTCATTCGATACAGGGAAAGTCAGTGCGGTTTGTGGATGATGTTCTATATGTGCCCGATTAGCTAACGCATTTCGACAAACAGTATAGCACGTCGGGTTACAATAGCGGTAAGAGGGCGAGCGTTATCTTGCTTGAAACCACCCCTGAAATGTTGTCAATGGCAGCTCAGCAGGTCTATTCAACAGATTGACGTACAATTTTGCAGTCATGGTGCTTGGAATACCCATGAGAGTGCTGCTGCTGTCATACAAAATAGCGCTCCACACCATAACTCCAGGTGCCGGCTCAGCGAATGTAGCAGGCAGACAGGTTGGTTGCATGCCCTCAGCTGGCCTCCTTCGAACCAACATACACCCATCACAGGCACCTACACAGAACCAACTTTCATCAGAAAACACAACTGATCTCCATTCTGCCCTCCAATGAGCTCCCACTCGACACCACTGAAATCGCAAATGGCGGTTGTTTCGGATCGGTGGAATGCACGCTACAAGGCGGCTGGCTTGAAGCTGCCCTTGAGGTAACAGATTAGTGACAGTTCATTGTGTCAGTGTGGAGCCAACTGCTGCCAAATTGCAGAAGCAGTTTACGGCTATTTTATAACGACTTTGTGGTGTACGGAAGGGGTCATCGTTGAGTGGCTGTAGGAGTATACAATATGACTTAGACAAAACTTCTAGTTGGTGTGATGAATGATACGTTGATCTAAATGTAGAAATATTTAAGTAAATGTGGATGAGTAGGAAAAATAATCCGCTAAAGTTTGAACAGCGCATTAGTTGCTTGACGCAGACACACAGTTTAAATACCTAGCGGTAACGTTGCAAAGCTGTATAGAATGGAACAAGCATGTCAGGTTGGTGGTAGGGAAGACGAATCCTCGATTTAGGATAACTAAGAGAGTTCTGGGAAAGCGGGCCTCGCCCATAAAGGAGATGGTGTATAGGGCACTAGTGCGACTCATTCTTGAGTGCTATTAGAGTGTTTGGGATCCCCAGCGGATTGGAGTAAGGAAGACAACAAAACAATTCAGAAGTGGGCTGCTAGATCTGCTAGCAGTATACTGGATCAGCAAACGAGTGTTATGGAGATCTTTAGTGAACTCAAATGGGAATCCCTCGAGTGAAGACGAAGTCATTTTGGGCAAGGCATTATAGCGGTAATTTGGAGAACAGGCGTTCAAGGCTGACTGCTGAACGTTAATTGGAAACACGTGAGGTCTTCCACATGAGTAAAAAAAAGAAATCCGTTAAATTTCGATTACAGGATTGATTTCGACTAAATACCTACGAATTACAATTAGGAACAACTGAAGTTGAACGGTCACAGATAATGTTGTGAAGAAGGCAAAGCAAAGTCTACGTTTTAGTGCAGGACCTTAGAAGAAGCAAGAGGTGTACTAAAGAGACTGCCTACACTACGCTTGCTCGTCTTCTGCTCTTTTTGCGAGTGGAACAGGAAAGGAAAAGACTGGTAGTGCCACGTGGTACCCTCTGGCATGCAAAATACGATGGCATGCGGAATATGCGTGTAGATGTGCAGGGTTATTCACAATTCATGTTACGCACTTCTAGAGGTCGTAGAGGGGATTTAGCAGATCAAGTTTTACCTTGTAAGCCACGGACGGAAACGTCTTCAAACGACGCTACAGAACTACAAGTTACACCCGCAGGCGCCTGTAAATGTATATTTACACAGATAGATTCCGTGATGATGTTACGAACTTTCAGGGATAACAGAGACGGATAAACTTAACAGTTTGAGATAAGTGTTCCTGTGCTGGAAAGGAATGAGTCGAAATTTATAAGCGAAACGGTTCTGATGCCTCTGGCACTGGAATAGATGTAACGGTGCTGTTGTTGCTAGGGGTGTTGAGTAGGCAAACTTCAGAGGTGGTAGTATGGACCAAGAAAGAAAAAAGTCTGGGAAACATGGGCTCTAAAAGGCATACCTTAAAAGCTATGTGCAGTTGTTCAGTACAGGAGATGTGTTTCACACTAGCGGACTTGAACAAGTGCTCATATTTTCTCAGGTATGCGTTTTAGAGCCCATGTTTAGTGAACATTTTTTCACGTGTTGATTCATACTACCGCCTCTGAAAGTTGTTGCGTACCCTGCACTGTTTGCAGCAACAATACAATTACGTGTATCCCACTGTCAGAGCTATCAGAATTATTTTCGCTTCAAGCTTTCGACTCATTCATTTCCGGACCAGGGACCTTTACCTCAATTTGATACATTTTTCCATCATCACGGAATCACCTTTTACATACGGACATTTACAAGGGCCAGTGCCAGTAGCTTTAACGATGTGTAGCGTCGTTGGATGACGTTTCCGGACATGGGTTCCTGCGTAAAATTTGATCTTTCAAGTACGCTGTATAACCTCTAGAAGTGTGTAACATAATTGTGAAACACACAGTAGATACATCATCGACGTACTAGTTTAGCCGAAGTTCGAGGAAGTGAAGTGTTGCAGTTCTTCAATCTTTAGACTTATTATTCACTAGAAATAGGACTGATATCGTCAGCCTGATCCTGGTTTTGGTTTCGGGCTGATGTAATAGGGTGCAGCGGGGCTATAAGAATATTTTCAACTTACAGCAAATTTTTCCAGAAAATTATTAACTAAATTTTTACTTTAGGATGTAGCATTACTTCTGTGGGTATACGTTATCTTAGTGGTGAAAGTAGCTTGGTTATACACGACTGTCAAACGTTTACGTTATACTGTCATTCGACTTACCCTCCCGATTGGACAAAGGTGCATTTCAGTGGGGCTATTCGGATAGCGAGAGGGACTGTTTGAATAAGGTAGATTATGGGCAGAAACGCAGTTAAATTATATGGAAGGATAGCTGAAATTACTCTGATTTTTATTATACTCATTATTACTAAGAATACATTAATAATTACAGTAGTAATTTCACACGCATGGAAAGAAGCCTTTGTGAAATGTTTCTGTTCTCGTAAATTACAATCATCGTCCACAAAGAACTACCTCTCTCACCGACACAGTATTCATGATAGCGGTTGATCCACTTCCGGCATAGTATCCATACATGTTTATCTTCATCTGCAAAACATGACCATTTCCCTTAGCAGAATTCACATTTCCATTCCATCGCTTCATCCTCAGAATCATTTAGGGCCACGCGATCGTCGACATTACAACCTAAATCGGTGTCTGAAGCTTTCTTGTAACCTTTTAGCTGTCTTCTTGAATAGGCCAATATTAGCTACTTTACTGGCACTTTTTTTTCGTCATTATGTTCAGAAGCTTCCGTTTCTATTACTTTCTGCTCAGTAGACCACGTTCCTTCTTTGCCTTCACTATGGCAAAGTTCTCTGGAGATGTTGTGTGACTAGCGTTTGGTACATCCCTGGAAGTTTTTCTATCAGATTGTTTCTATGGAGAAGGAAGGATATCCCGAGCGGAATCTTCTGGGGTAGATGTTGACGAATTATCGATTGCTGCACCATTTTCTGTGTTAGCTCTTAGGGCTTTAGAAGGAGAAAATCACCAATACTCAAATGGGTAGATCCCCGTACAGGAAAATCCACTTCAAGTTAAGCGAGATGACGCAGTTGACATCCACGCTTCTCTGAACATCCCGTTGAAGTGAACTTTGTCCATTTTGCTGCCATTTCAAAGTAATGTGTTTTGAGGGTCTTGAAAACATATTTTTCCAAGGGCTGTAGCACAAGGGTAGTGTGTGGCGCTAAACAGAAGATTTCGATCTAATTCTCCTGACGGAATTCCAGTTCCAATAGCGAAGAGTGTGACAGATGCCTATCCAAAATAAGAAGTCATTCTCCTGGCACTCTGTTTTCTTGAAAAGTCTGAGCGATTTCAGAAATATTTTCTCATTTACCCAGCCATTTTTGCTGCTTGCATGACATTGACCCATTGGCCAAGTAATCTCTCAGCTCTGATCTGTGTCTATGGCCCTTGAAGATAACAGGTTGTGGTAAATATGCAGATGCTGCGTTGCAACAAGCAATAACCGTAAAGTTCTCATCTCTTTCAGCGCTGGTAAAGGAAAGCACCTCTTTTGTTCCTTTCTCTGCAACGACATTCGGAGGTCTATTGCGTGCCAACGCTGTTTCATCCATATGTATATATCTACATATGTTGGTTAGTCACGTAGGGAGAGATTTGTAAGAAGCTCATATAAAAGTTGAAGTTCTGTTTCTCAGTCTTTCCTCTGAGTGCGGCTACTCTTGCGTTCTCTACCAAGTATTGTTTCGTTTACACCGTGTAACACACCAGTCCTTTCCTGTTATGTTTTTCCACGGGTGTTTGACGTTTTTCTCGGCAGCTAATTTGAAGTCTGCGATATGCACATTTTTCTGTGTCAGGCCAAATCCTCTTTTACCAGGTATATAGATCTGTTGGCAAGACAGGTTTCCAGATCTTTTGAAAATATATCTGTATGTCGAGCAGGGTTACCACATGCATATTTTTTGGTAAAAGGTTACTGATATACGTAATGCTATATTTTTCTTTTTGATAAGGTCTGTACAAACTTGTATAAGGCACTCCAAATGATTTACTGGCTTCAAATAGTTGAATCCCTTTCATCGCTGCTTCAGCTGCCCTCGTTCCATTCCATTCTGCCTCCTTTCCTTTTATAGGTCCTCATCATCTCAAGAATATGAAGGACTAATGACAGCAGTACTACAAAACAGAAATTTTTTTTGTAAATACACTGCACTTAATTTTCAATTAGCTTTCTACAGTCTATTCTTAAATCCCCATTCTTACTTATTCATTTAGCCCCAAAGTATGTTTAAATGCTTTTGTGAAGAAGTTCCACAGTTCACTAACAGATGGCAGCACCACTCACCAGTGTGGCGTAGGAAGGACTCAGTATCATTTTCCATTTCTTACAAACTACAGGAAATCCCTAGCGAATATCATGCCAGTCTTACAAACCGTGCGATGACTAGTTGTGAGCCTCTTATCCTCTACACTTTGAATAAACATTGAGTAAATTTCTGAAATCACAGAACGAAATAGGCGTGTTGATTGGACAGAGAAGACATACGACAACAACATTTACTCACATAATGGTGTTTCCTCTTCACTGTTGTCACGGTGCATGCGCGAAAACTTACATTTATTCATACAGCCCCTCTATTCAACTATCCCCGCCCTACCCCAATCGTTTTTCAAAAAGGTTGCTGTTGGTACCCTCCATATTTGTTGTGCAACTGATCGTGTTTTCCGTTTGTATAAAGACCATACAGACCACAAAATCAATGGGACATCGTAATAAATTCAAATTTTCAGTAATCAGAAATGCTGGTAGTAAACACACCAAATCCATAAGAAAGCAACGGAAGTTGTGGAGCACTGACTTAATACCTCTGAAAATTTAATTCGAACAGATCGTGGCTAAAATATTTTTCCAAAGTCTGAAACGTAACTGCCACTTAGGTGTCAGAGCGCTTCGCTATGCACTCACTGTTGACATTAATACCTTCACTGCACCGTTCGAAATATAGCTACTTACGAATGTTTTACCTCATTTTGCATTGCCTACGAAGTACGGGAGAACTATCTAATTTTAAACGTTGGCTTAACGCCGCAGTGGTATGGAAATGGGTGAAATAAAGTGCATGCGCATAATAACCCAAGAGGTTGACGCAGGACATCTCAAGGATAGTGTAAAGAGTTTTCATTTTTATTTCTCTTACTCTAAAAAATTTGCAACCTAAGGTTATGAACATGTGGTCCTATGGGACTAGATCATCCATGTGGTTCCACATTTTAAAAACACAGTCGTGGATTTTTCGACTGATTCCTTTTATTCACATCTTATGAGAGCAGCTGTAGCGTACTCTAATGTCCAGCGCACCAGTTGTGGGAGCTTATCCTGCAACTGATCGGCAGAGAGACGATCGTTTCATCTGGCGGACACGAGTTTAATTAACGAGCTGCGGTATTAAGCTTTCAGCGCCAGGTTCCCGTAGCAAAAATCAGTCTTCATATGGATGTGGCACTTTCTGACTGAGTAATTCTCATGTACCTACATTGTAGCGACCGGTGTCCATTTGTTTTATCATCATCTAAAATATTTTACAGCAGTATTGCCCAACGCATTACGGTACAGCTTGTCGGAAACGTTACAAAACTAGGTAGTCCTACATTGTAAGACAAAACTCGAAGGCACACAACACGTAACGCAAAAAAATGCTTCGAAAGATGATACTCATTTCATAAAGAGGTAGCAGAATTTAAAAAACTCTTCCACACCATATTGGCTTTCAAATGTACAGAAACTGTCATATTTGCAGAACTATTCTGAATGAACTGTACAGATTTTATGCTATAGCTGTAAAAATGTTTTAAACGATCATTCTCTGAACATCAGATATACCCCTGCGCAAATGTTAGATATACAATGAAGCGCCAAAGAAATTGGTATAGGTATGCGGATTGAAATACAGAGATATTTAAACAGGCCGAATGCGGTGCTGCAGCCGGCAACGCCTATTTAAGACAACAAGTGTATAGCGCAGTTGTTTGATCGGTTACTGCTGCTACAATGGCAGGTTATTAACATTTAAGTGAGTTTGAACGTGGTGTTATAGTCAGCGCACGAGCGATGGGACACAGTATCTCCGAGGCAGCGACCATTTCATGAGTGCGCCGTGAATATCAGGAATCCGGTAAAACATCAGATCCCCGACATCGCTGCGGCCGGAAAAAGATACTGTAAGAAAGGCACGAACGACGACTGAAGACAATCGTTCGACGTGACAGAAGCGCAACCCTTCCGCAAATTGCTCCAGATTTCAATGGTGGACTAGCGAGAAGTGTCAGCGTGCGGACCATTCAACGAAACATCATCGATTTGGGCTTTTGGAGTCGAAGGCCCACTCGTCTACCCTTCATGACTGCGCGACACAAAGCCTTACGCCTACCCTGGGCCCGACATCACCGACATTAAACTGTTGATGACTGCAAACATGCTACTTGGTCAGACGAGTCTCGTTTCACGTTGTATCGAGCGGATAGACGTGTACGGGTATGGAGACAACCTCATGAATCCATGGACTCTACATGTCAGCAGGGGACTGTTCAAGCCTGAAGAGGCTCTGCAGTGGTGTGGGGCGTGTGCCGTTGGACTGTTATGGGACCCCTGATATGTGTAGATACGACTCTGACAGGTGACACGTGAGTAAGCATCCTCTCTGATCACCTGCACCCATTCATGTCCATTGTGCATTCTGATGGACTCGGGCAATTCCAGCAGGACAATATGGCATCCCATGCGTCCAGAATTGCTACCGAGTGGTTCCAGGAAAACTCTTCTGAGTTTAAACACTTCCGCTAGCTACCAGACTCCCCAGAGACTAACATTATTGAGCTTATCTTATATGCCTTGCAACGGTCTGTTCTGAAGGGATCTCCAGCCCCTAGTGCTCAGATATTAGTCGAGTCCATGCCACGTCGTGTTGCGGCAATTCTGCATGCTCGCGGGGACCCTACACGATATTAGGCAGGTGTCCCAGTCTCTTTAGCTCTTCAGTGTATATATGGCCAAAGGGACAATTATAAACTAATGTACCTCCCAATTCTCTCCCCTCCCAAAATACTTTTTTCCTTATCATCTTTCTTCTGACTGGTTTGATGCGGACCGCAACGATTTCTTTCCTGTGCCAACCCCCTCAGCTCAGAGTAGCACTTGCCACCAATGTCTTTAGTTATTTGCTGGATGTATTCAAATCTTAGTCTTCCTCTACAATTTTTACACTCAACTTCTCCCTTAAGTATCTTGGAAGTTATTCCCTGATATCCTAACAGATGTCCTAGGATCTTGTAACGTCCCCTTAGGAAAATTATAAATGGTTGTGCTGATAAACCTCTTACGTTATTTGATTTTCAAACAGCTGAGTAAAACTGAACGTACTCAGACATTTCTCTCTTTACTTATTCTGATCTTCACTAAACTGACACACAATATTTTTTTTAGCGCAGCGCAATCTGACTTTCAATAATCGCTACAAAAGAATGGCTCTGACTAACAATAACCTATACCTTTCAAGAATCACTTACCTTACAAAAATCTTCGTTTGAGAACTCAGATAATAAGGATAATTTGGAATTTAGCCCACAAATGAATACTGCCGAAGAAATGTTCAAACCAAAAGGAAGTTTCCGAAATTGATAACAAACGCCAAAACAAAGAAAAACTGTGTATTTTCTACATTCTGGATGAAGTTCGATCTGATAAAAGCTCTATCTGAGATCAATAGAAGACAACACTTTTACACCATTAAAATCTTGAAGACAATCTTCCAACGTATGCGGCCCGTATATTTCAGGAATGATGATAGTACTGACTTGTCTCAAATTTAAGGCAACCCTGATCGATCCATTTTTCTTCTCAACAATATGTAATGGGCTGTTGTATGAACTTACTTCAGGCTCAATAATGCCCTCGTCAAGCATAAATTGTATTTCAATTTTAACACGGTCCCTATAATGTGCCGGAATTACGTATGGTCTAACACTAAATTTAGTATTCTCACGAATACAAAATTGGTATTGAACTCCATTGATTGTTCCTGTTTTGTGAGTAAAAACTGTGAAATGTGCTTGTGAAATGTCAAAAAGGTCCTGCCTATCAGTGTCATTACAATTCTCAATTGTTTGTAATTTTATTCTGAATTAACTCATTAGTATCAAGTGTGCCGTTGATATAATCCATGTCAATACTTGCAGAGTGATTATTAGTGTCAAGTTCCATCGAAAGTTCCGAACTGTTGTCTAACAAGAGGTAAAGCCGATTAATGTCCTCGTCATGTTTTGAGAGCCAATCTTCAAATTTCAAAGCTATTGACTTACTTTCTTTCTCTAAACTTATTTCAGCATCGTGAAAGTTTAAGATTGCTTTGTATTCATTCAAAAAGCCTAATCCCTATATAATTTCTGTCGACAATAATGGAACGATAGGAAAGTTCATAGTTGGCGTATGTCTACACTTTTTCCAAAAATTGCACCTTGTAATTTAATGTTATGTAAAGGAAGTGTAGGGCAATCGTTCGATTTGTTGCATTTGCTAAAAGTCAGGTACAGCCGTAAATTTTACGTCATTCACTGTAATGTGAATTACAGGTTACGCAATGTTTTTCCGTTCTACGTCGTGTTCCTGGAGTAAGATGTCCCTAATGACTTTCATTTTTACGTAATTAATAGCCACGGCAGCTGCGTCGTCAGCTTCATAAGTACGTTTTGTGGCTGCCAGCGGTGTGAGTCATTGTCTACTGTCTATTTGTTGTCACGCGTTATTATTGGGATTTGGAGATCTAACCTCTACAACTTCAGCTTGTCGAGACGGCCCTGCCCTGTTTGAATCCCGCCAGTTCTGAGTAAATTCTGGTCTGTTGTCAAGATTATATCGTCTGTCGTCATGTCGGTAGTTTCTGTAATTCCTTTCTTGAGGGTCACGTGGTGGAGAACTGCTCCCTGACTCGTAACTGCGTGCTGGGCTGTTGCGTATTAAATTGTTTTGTCTCCATTGATAATAATAGTTCTAGTTCCGACATTGTCTGTTTCTATGATTGTCTCTGTCATAGTCATTACCGCGGAGAGGTGATCTTTCACAGTAATTATTACTACACAGCCAACGGTTGTCATACAGGTGGTGTCTGTTTGATCACGATTTGCTTTGTAAGAATACCCTTGTCGTTTCCAGTTATTATTTCTGTCATCGCGGAATTGTGACGGATGTGACCTGTAATTATTGTGTTCCTGTTTTCACGTCCCGCGATTGTCAGTGTCAATTTTCATTTCTTGTAACGTTCTGCCAAAATAATATGTCGCAAATGTTCAGGAAATTTGATTAAGCAAATGCGAATAAGTTCTGAGGGGCTGTATGGGTTTGACAGATACTGATTCTTATGCAACATGTCTTCAAAATATTTGACAACACTGGAAAATTCAGATTGTTCGAAATGTTTCATCATTATGATGCTATGTTTTACGCGATCTTGAGTAGCTTGAGGCCAATATCCTGAGAGGAAAGCATGATAAAATTCTCCTTCACTGTGACAATCGTGAATGACCGATCGCATTCTTACAGCTGTTTTATTCTCTAAGTAGCCACACATTAATTCTAATTTGTGCTCCAATGACCAGTTGGGAGGTAAACAATGAGAGAATTGATGAAGCCGTGCTTGTGGATGAATGTCGTTGCCGGAATTCTTAAATGTTTTGAATTTGGGTGTAGTAACAAACAGCTTATAGTCAAAATCATCATGTCGGCGAGTCGCATATCGGTCGCTGTTACGTCGTTTCGGCGGTTCCATCCCCAAATATGTTGTACCTTGCCAATTTATTTCATCATTTCCGAAATGCCCTGTGTTATTGTTCTGTGGCTGTTCCGTATTTCTATGTCCCTCCTCCCGTATTGGTGCGCGAGTGTCCTCTGAAATATGTAATTCTTTTATTACTTGTGCCAACTGACCTTGTACTTCCCGGTTCAAATGGTTCAAATGGCTCTGAGCACTATGGGGCTTAACTTCTGTGGTCATCAGTCCCCTAGAACTTAGAACTACTTAAACCTAACTAACCTAAGGACATCACACACATCCATGCCCGAGGCAGGATTCGAACCTGCGACCGTAGCAGTCGCGCGGTTCCGGACTGACCGCCTTAACCGCGAGACCACCGCGGCCGGCGTACTTCCCGGATTTCCATTTTATGTTGTGTATTAATTTGATTCTGATTTTGTTTGAATTTTCTAATTTGTTCATACTCTACTGTGTCAGTAAGGGCTACGGTGTTGTGTCATTCAGATCATCATCTACCTTTGTAGATAAGTTAGTGAACTGATCCGAAAGTTCGGCTAGTTTCTCCGATAGCGAACTGATTTCCTCAGCGTGTTTTTCTGAACCAAGTTTCACAGTGTCCATTTGTGTTGAAAGCGTATCTACTATGTCCTTTGCCGCCCTGTGTGGCTGAGCGGTTCTAGGCGCTGCAGTCTGGAACCGCGCGACCGGTACGGTCACAGGTTCGAATCCTACCTCGTGCATGGATGTGTGTGATGTCCTTAGGTTAGTTAGGTTTAAGTAGTTCTAAGTTCTAGGGGACTGATTACCTCAGATGTTAAGTCCCATAGTGCTTAGAGCTATTTGAACCATTTTACTATGTCCTTTAAGTTTCCTTGAGTTTTTGCAAGTTGCGTAACCGAATCGGTAGCTGCAACTGAGTCAATTTTAGCTTGCAAGGTATGGTGATTTTCATGAACAATAGTCTGCAGTTCATTTATGGCTGCTTCGTGATTCTGTAATGCATTTTCGTGACGCGAAAAAATAGTTTGAAAATGCTCACCAATTTTTGTTTTTACGTCATACAGACTTTTTGACATTTCGAGTCGATTTTAAGTAAGTCAGCAGTTAAATCTTCACGTGTTTGTTCAAGCGTTTGCTCAACTGTGTTAACTTTTGAAGATTTTTTTCCATTGTGTCTAACTTTTGTAACTGTTGCTGTGTTCGTTCCCGATTTTGTTCCATTGTGTCTGAGTTTTGAAGCTGTAACTGTATTTTTCTCTGATTTTGTTCCATTTGTTTTTGATTTTGTTTCATTTATTGCATTAATTACAATAATAATATACACTCCTGGAAATTGAAATAAGAACACCGTGAATTCATTGTCCCAGGAAGGGGAAACTTTATTGACACATTCCTGGGGTCAGATACATCACATGATCACACTGACAGAACCACAGGCACATAGACACAGGCAACAGAGCATGCACAATGTCGGCACTAGTACAGTGTATATCCACCTTTCGCTGCAATGCAGGCTGCTTTTCTCCCATGGAGACGATCGTAGAGATGCTGGATGTAGTCCTGTGGAACGGCTTGCCATGCCATTTCCACCTGGCGCCTCAGTTGGACCAGCGTTCGTGCTGGACGTGCAGACCGCGTGAGACGACGCTTCATCCAGTCCCAAACATGCTCAATGGGGGACAGATCCGGAGATCTTGCTGGCCAGGGTAGTTGACTTACACCTTCTAGAGCACGTTGGGTGGCACGGGATACATGCGGACGTGCATTGTCCTGTTGGAACAGCAAGTTCCCTTGCCGGTCTAGGAATGGTAGAACGATGGGTTCGATGACGGTTTGGATGTACCGTGCACTATTCAGTGTCCCCTCGACGATCACCAGTGGTGTACGGCCAGTGTAGGAGATCGCTCCCCACACCATGATGCCGGGTGTTGGCCCTGTGTGCCTCGGTCGTATGCAGTCCTGATTGTGGCGCTCACCTGCACGGCGCCAAACACGCATACGACCATCATTGGCACCAAGGCAGAAGCGACTCTCATCGCTGAAGACGACACGTCTCCATTCGTCCCTCCATTCACGCCTGTCGCGACACCACTGGAGGCGGGCTGCACGATGTTGGGGCGTGAGCGGAAGACGGCCTAACGGTGTGCGGGACCGTAGCCCAGCTTCATGGAGACGGTTGCGAATGGTCCTCGCCGATACCCCAGGAGCAATAGTGTCCCTAATTTGCTGGGAAGTGGCGGTGCGGTCCCCTACGGCACTGCGTAGGATCCTACGGTCTTGGCGTGCATCCGTGCGTCGCTGCGGTCCGGTCCCAGGTCGACGGGCACGTGCACCTTCCGCCGACCACTGGCGACAACATCGATGTACTGTGGAGACCTCACGCCCTACGTGTTGAGCAATTCGGCGGTACGTCCACCCAGCCTCCCGCATGCCCACTATACGCCCTCGCTCGAAGTCCGTCAACTGCACATACGGTTCACGTCCACGCTGTCGCGGCATGCTACCAGTGTTAAAGACTGCGATGGAGCTCCGTATGCCACGGCAAACTGGCTGACACTGACGGCGGCGGTGCACAAATGCTGCGCAGCTAGCGCCATTCGACGGCCAACACCGCGGTTCCTGGTGTGTCCGCTGTGCCGTGCGTGTGATCATTGCTTGTACAGCCCTCTCGCAGTGTCCGGAGCAAGTATGGTGGGTCTGACACACCGGTGTCAATGTGTTCTTTTTTCCATTTCCAGGAGTGTATTTGTGTCTGGAATCTGTTCCTCGAAGCTTTTCGGCAGTGCATTTTCACCAGCAACATTCACATTCTGAAAAGCAGAAAATATGCCTTGACCTAACTGAGAAAAATGTGAGGACGCAAAAACTGAATCTATGGTATTTGCAAGATTGTGTCCTGTCATTTCGGGTTCCTGGGGCGAGCTGCTGCCGACCGACCGATCGACAGTACTACCCTGTTCGTATTAACAGAATCTTCCGTCGGTTCTTGGTAGAACAACATTATAATAATAAATTAAAAGCACCAGTTTGTTTTTTTTCTACAATATTACTTTTATTGCTAACCGGTTTACGGCTTACAAGGCCATCTTCAGACATTTAAATGATTTTCATACAGAGCGCTACGTGGCGTTACCAACATAAAATCCAATACAGCCTACTTACAACCTTGTCCCTTCTCCTGTCCGGTACTTTCCATACATGCGTTTCCTCAGTTATACTGCGGAGAACATCATTCTGTATCTTATTCTATGAAGGTGTATTGTTTTTTCTTCATTCTACCTTCTCTTATCAACCGTCCTAACTGCCTCTCTGGTGGCTTTACCATTCCTAAATTCAGACCAGTCGTCATCTAATGGAGCCAAATTTTTTATCCTATTCATCTGCATATTATTCTTGTCAGCAACTTGGAAGCATGAGCTGTTAAGCCAAGTGTGTGATTGTTCTCGCAATTCTCGGTTCTTTCAATCTTCGGAATTGTGTGGATGATGTTCCTTTTATAAATTCTGATGGTATATATCTAGTCTCATATGAAGGGCTTATTTCAATAGTGGTACAAGTCCATTACCTCCACTTTTATGCCTGTAATGCTTCTGAAACTAATGATCCAAACAAACAGAAAGATAGGTTCATCTCTAGCAAGAAGCCATATGCTTGAATATTCCTGGTAGCTCAACTGCAGATTTTTCAGCGCTCTGTATCTCAAAATGGACAAAAATGGACTTGTACCACTATTGAAATAAGCCCTTCATATATTCTACACAGCAATGCGCATAGCCGTTTAGTTGCCACTCCCCCCAATGATTTAAAAAATTCCGATTGAATTTTATCTATCCCTTCTCCCTCTTTTATTTCATCTTAACTGTTCCAAAGCTATTATAAATATACTACAAACATACCGTCTGTATTATAATTTGAAGTCTCTAAAAGTACGCTATTCAACACTTTCCTTCGCAGTATTTCAGTGCTTATAAACTGATTGTTTTTGTATATTAATTATCTTACATATTAACAACGAACATTAGCAATATTTCTGTGATCGAGCCGACACTTGCATCTCAGCAGTAAGATTTGTTACGATCTGTAGAAGTGACTACTTACTGTTCCAAGTTCATGAAGGTTTGTGGTTTGTGTTTTGTATTAATTCAGAAGAACAAATAGCTCGTACTAGTGCAACCAACAAAAACTTGTGGGTTATATATGTAGATCCTATTGCGAAAACTACTACTAAATCTATTTTGGGCGCAAGGATGCTGAACAGCGCAAGTACTGAACCGAAAAGATATGATACTTGTGGAGTCCACCTTTCCGCCATGGGTGGAAATCGGGATGGCATAACTGTCAGACGAAGCCAGCACAGACGATTTTCGCTGACCTCACAGACGTCGCAAACAGTGCCAGACTACTTTACGAGTCAGTGCCATATGCACCTAATGGGACAGAGGCGTGGTAACACTACAAGTTAGAATCCAGTGAAGTGGGAGTTTGGTATCACTCCACACTAGCAGCCAATAGTTTGGAGTCTCTGTCTCACATGACACTAATACTTACGTTGCTCCCCACAGTTTAGACAACAGCCCTTTTCCGAGCTGCGTTCTAACTCGCAGTCACGTTGCAGCACAACTAAAACCATCGATCGAGAGCTTTTGAGTGAACCAGTCACCATAACCATGACACCCCCAGTCATTTTGATATCAGACGTGGAATAAAGAGCGTCTTAAAACATTTCTCTGTAATTGTTTGAGTAGTAGTGCTGTAAAACCCGTCCCTGCTGTGAAGTTGGTGCAGCACCTCAGTGAGACTCACATCAGCGGTATCTAAGACGAGGTAGATACCGGGGATGATGAAGGTTATTGGACCAATAGTTTGTTACACACATAAGAGGTGACGAGGATTATGGCACCAACGTGGCCAGTCAAAGTGTCCAGTTGCTGCTCTTTGCGAAGCTTTAATTCTCTCAGCGGTATCCAAGACGAGGTACATACCAGTAGTGATGAGGATTATTGGACCAACAGTTCATCATACACATTAGTGGTGACGAGGATTATTGCACCAACATGGCTTTCATGGCAGCCACTCTGAGAAGCGCTGATTCTCTGTACTCGTATCAAAGTGATGAAGAGGTATTTTGGATCAGTATAGGTACTGGACCAGTGTATTGTCGCACGTATCGTGATCAGTTGTGTTCAAACAATCTCTGGTCGCAGTGTGCTGGTCACGGCTATATCAGGAACTATTCAATACTTTCATGTGCTACATAGTCTATCGAAAATTCACTGCTGCCTGTGCCCTGCTAAGCACCGTTTTTCTCAGAGAATTCTTCTTGGGAACGATACCTGTGTTCAGTCATATTTCAGATGGCGCAAAAAACTGACCTCATGGTACAAATACTACACAACTTCCAGTCTATTAACAACATGTAGTAAAAGCTGTTTCAGAGCTTGGATGAATGGAACTATCAGCAAGAGGAAATTAGGAGGACAGTGACAGCATTCCATCAATTTGGCGCAATAAAGGAAAAATGGGCCAATAAACATCGCCAGACTGGTAGATCACTCCATGACACACAGGACAACAACTGACGTTATTCACTGATGTTATTCAACGAGGTCTGTCGTTATCCATTGTTGGAGCAGACATCCAGGATTGTTGCAGTTGTTCTTTATGGATAAGGATAATGTTATACACAAGTTATACAAAATGTTAAACGTTGCAATGTTGCAGAAAGGGGCACAAAGTGGAAGTCTTCCTGCAGAAAAAACGTCGAAAAATCAAGTACACAACATACATATGACAATATGGCGGAAGATTTCAAAAATAAATTTTACTAAGTTTTGCCATGAGCGATGGGTGTGGTTTTGGTAACTATCGAACTTAAACAAACGAATGTGCAATTCCAGGTGGATACAGATTCCTATGAAGCCCTTATCAATAGTACAACTCGCAATTTTATTAAACAAATTTCAGGGCACTTTGATAAGCTGCAGTGGTCAGTTGGTCCTTGGCTGCCAACACAATGGGACTTGCTCCTTTTTTTGCCACTGGGCTTCACTGGTTTTGGTACACCAAACTAAATCCATGTCATAGGCGAGAGTATGACTAGGTGACCAATCGATGTAAAGGTCGTAGCAGACGCTATCATGGCAAATGGTACTTCTCGGAAGCCAAGCATTTCGTACAAATCCAATGGCCCTTATCTAAGAACACATTGAAAGATCTGGAATATGTATTATCACTGGAACGTTCGGAATGCATTGTCACTGTTCCAGGGTGTCATAGTTCTCCACTCCAAATTCCTTGAAGTGTACAGAGTCTTCAGAAATACGAAGCAATAGATTTAATGGTAAGTAGCAAATGAGAACTGAAGTATATATGTGATTTCTGTACTTTTGGATATGCCTGAAGGATCACACATCGTTTTGATTCTGGAATCAATGTGGATCAAGACATCAAGGAATCAACGGGGAATGCAGAAAATTTGTGCCAGACTGGGATTCATAACTGGGTCTCCTATTGTCCAGGCAGATGTACTGAACACTACACCATCTGGACTCAGTGATCACCAGAACCACATGGACTACCGTAGCATGCCTTCCATGAGCTGGTCAGCACGGGCACTAAATAAGCAATTTGTTCTATAAGTTGAGAATTTGTGTCTAACGTAAGACATGCTAGAGTAGTCCGTGCGGTTAGTGTGACCACTGTGTCCTGATGGCATAGAGGTCTGCGCATCTGCCTATCACGTGGAAGAACCAGATTCAAATCACAGTGAGGCAAAATTTTTCGAATTGCCACATTGACACAAATCAATGCCCACTGGCAGCTAATTTCTTTTTATCTTCACAGATTAAGTGTTTAAATACATAGTTACTCAGATGAGCTCGATCACTGCTAAGTTACCAAATGATCCAAGGTGATGACCCTTGGAGGGAAAGCGCCCCATCGTAGCAGATCACTTTGTCGTCGTTTTACATATCAGAAAACCATTTTAACTCTCACTTGTACATTTTCACACAATTAACAGCTTTCGCCATCTACGTTGCACGATGGGAAGCCCTCTGGGGCACAAAACTGTAATTCAACAAGAGAGATATTACTTAATTCTGAAACAATTCCGCACTGAAATATTTTCATGCTTCCAAGGCTCATATTTTCCTTAGAAACCCTTCTGAGTAAGATTTCATGTATTTAATGTCTGCAAGGTAGGTACAAAAGATATTTTTCACAAATGTTTTCAGTTCAGTAAAAAAAAAACTAGTGCAGTAAGACAGGGCAAAAAATTTCATTCAGCGAAAATTTTGTGGTTACTTTTGCCTCTTATTGTCCACCGTAAGTTGAACGTCCAAAATATATGTAAAATTATGGGATATGAAAGAGTACTGCCAGAGGCATGTTTGACCCAAGAATAAGATTGTAAACTCTCGTCAATAAGTGCTGTCTACCAATAAGTTAGATCAGTAGTAGTGCCCAAGTGTCTTTTCAATGCGGCATGCAGGTGATGTTACGCCATTTGCATGTCTGTAAGGCAAATCTCGACGGAACAAGCAAAACACTCTGTCAGCGAATTCAGTCTTGCGACGCTTAACTGGCTGCTTTTGAACACGCGAAAATCATCATACAATAATTTAGATATGGAAAATGCAGTAATTAATCTGAGGTCTTACACGATCAATGGTATAGAATTCGAACTTTGGATGTGTGCAAGGGCCGCTTTATATAATTTTTCGATACAGATTATTGAGCAAGACATAACATAATTCAGAGCATGCGGATTCTTTTGGGCATCCTTTGGAGTGCTTTGAAATACTTCAGTTTACATTCTTTACGTGATATTGTTGATAAAATAATTTGAATACGGCATCAACTAATTCATCTGATGCCATATTTTTTTTTTTTTTTTTTTTTACAGAATATGACAGTGTACATGTGATGCATTACGACAGTGAAAGGAACCTGTGACCACTGGTAACAGTGACACAAGTTCCTCAAAAAAATCCTATCACAACACACACAAATGTCATACTAACAAAAGTAAATCCACCTGATGATGGAGATTTAAACCTTTGAAACGCGTAGTGGAGATAAATATTCACTGGGTACAGTAAACTTGTTGTTTCATTTAATGTCAGTAACATTCACAGTAAAGCCTAACCTGAAATGTTCGCATTTGAAGTATTATTCTAATGTTATGGTGTGAGGGGAAGTAGGAACGCAAAAAGATGGGGGGGGGGGGGGCTGGGGGCGGAGCATGGGGAGAGGAGCTGAGGCTTGTCGTGTAATGATTATGATTATGACGTCATACGTAAAGGGGACTCGGCTTCGTCACAAATGTAAAAAAAGGTTGTCGAGAAAGCCCAGTCTAAACAAAGTGCGCTCGTTTTCTTGAAGGACCAAGTTATGGTACAACATACACTCCCAAAATATCACAGATTTACCTTCGACCTGAGCTACGACTTACATACCCTGTTGATTAGACAGCTCGTTGGACTTTCAATACATCCATGTATATGTGAAATTGTGGCGTCGTTAGTGGAGAGTAGTGAAGGCAATACTGTTAGTAACATCGATGTTTTCTGTCTGAACCGCAAAATATTTTCATTTACTTATGGCCGCTTTTGGTTCCTTATGCACAAGCGTCAGATTTCAAATGCTTTCCTACAAATCATATGTCAGTGTGACTGTAGTATAGTAAGAAGTTGTGGCATATATTGCCAGAAACATAAGATATATTTTTTTTAAATTTTCACGAGAAACCTTGACATGTATGGCCAGATTTAGATTTTCGATAAAATCCATCCAGTGTTTTAGCTTCACCGGTATCCTCTTATAATGAATAACCACATTTACTCCTGTGTTACATGCTCTTGAATATGTGAAGTAGCGCAAAACAGAATTATGATGCACATTTCCTAACACGTGTATTTTTTCTCGTAGCAGGGCGGTAAAATGAAGTGTCATACAATCGAATGGTAAAAGTCATCGAAATTATTCCTTTCACCAATATGTTCCTGTGAGCACTAATCTGTTCTAAATCATATACGCAAACGAATACTGCATCTGAAATCATATCTTGAGAATCGTTAATCTGTTATTATCTGCTGTTCGTTATCATTACTAACGTCTATGGAACACTTCTACTAACATTTTCTCCCCCGTATTTGAAAAGTAACCGTGACTTTAAAAAAAGCGAAGTGTAGGAGGCGAAAGCTGTACTTTCCATACCAAAGAGCCTCCACAGAGTGCAGACATCCCGGCAGGGTAAATATTGAATGCATCCGCAGTGGCTTGTGTTGGCACCGAACTGGCTTTTAGCATTTCGTCTGTACGGGGAGCACTCAGTTGTCAGGGGACGCTGGAAGCATCCCGGCTCTTTCATGTGCGTGTCTCGCATTCTAAATTTTAGTCTCTTTGAAAATTCCAGTGGAATCTCTCACTCTAGGGAGTACTGTATTTAGAGCTAGCAAATGTCTCATCACTGAATAATCATAGATTTACAGCTCACAAATTTTAAATGTTTACCAGGTTATCAGCTTGTCGTAAAAGACAATAACGTCTACCAGCTGAATGTTATAGTCTTTTGCACATGTGTTGTAATAATACATGCGATGTAACTCTGAACAAATCAACAAACGACTTGCACAACATTTCGAGGGGCGTACACATTGGGAATGCGTAAAAATTGAAACTAAACCAAGTTGTAGATTCTGTGATTGATTAAGATTGGTTATGGAATGTATAAATATAGCGACGTGCGCCCATGAGTTTATAAAATTTATTATTGATACTCAATAAATTGTCAAACGAATGAGTTGGGATAAGAGTCAGGAGTGTGAACTCACATAATACTTTATTGTTTATATTTCAAACCCTAATCATGGTTTCATTCATTCATTCAATTACGCAAAATTCAGGGAGATGAAATTAAATTACTAGCAAAAATGGAGCGAATGAGACTGTGACACTCAATATCTCTTCAATTTCATTTTAAACAATAGTGGCCTTTGTCATTCCTCCATTTAGTGTTACAATTACATAAACTGATTTCATTCATACATTAAACCACACATCTTTGATTCTGGTGCTGCAGGAATTATATGCCAAAATCCTACATCATGCTAGAAAGTAAAACACATTTATTCCTTGATTTTAGGATACTTGAAGTTAACTTCTGCATCTCTCCATTCTCTCACCTAGCATCACAGGATTTTCATTCTTATTCTCATCAAAAACTAATGATATACAAAACAACAATCACATTAAATGCATTACAGTAAAAAATCATGAATAACACATCGAAAAATCATACCAATACGTTTAAGAGACTCTGTAAAAACTAAATGTTTTGTTTTGAAATATTTTGTGCTGCAAAAAAATCCTTAGTATACAAAAAAATTCTTGTTAAGAAATGTAGTTGGTGAGTGCACATTTTATGTAACAGCCATTTGTACTCTGAACTGTACATAAATCATTACACAAAAACATCAGTTAATATCATTACTCGAATATGTTACAAATAACTGCTGCAATAATGCAGAACACATAGCAATGAACAAATAACCAAACAACATTTACAAAGTTGCTATGAGTGTACTCAAAACGTCGTTTTAAGATGCAATCTCAATATGAGAAATTAAATTCTTTGACATTTACAGTTTGTTTTTGTTCAAATAACAGTATCTCCAACAACGAAAAACTTTGTGCTACTGAAGGTCGCGTTAATCCTATGTAAATCATATATGATGTGTAATTAAAATCAAAGTCATTTGAAACTTATAGCAGAGAAGGTTCATAAAATGTGTGGCCTACATCTAAGGAAAGAATGATAGAACTGTGAGCACTTCTGTGATAGAAAGTCAGAAACGCCATTACTCCTAATACAAATAACACAAACGCAGGATGGAAGGGAATGATTACCTACTGCTGTCCATCCAAGACTCATAGCGACCCAGCTGGGCTACTAATCCAGTATTTGTCATGTGCTATTTTTTTCTGACGTGTTCTACGTCCTGGAGGACCTCCTCACTACGGATCAATTTGAATGAAAATTTTCTCGGGTTGATAGCCGAGTCAATGTGTTGTTCTCCAGCAACGTTTCAGCAAGTTTCTTACTTGTCATCTTCGCCTGAAGATGGCAAGTAAGAAACTTATTGAAATGTTACTGGAGAACAACACATTCACACGGCTGTCAACCCGAGAAGATTTTATCATCGATATTCGCCGAGAAAACTTGCAATCTCATATAATTTGAATGAAAGTAAATGTAACCTTTTTAATTTTCTGCCATTACATGTACTTGTAGAAGACTGCCTTGGGTCAAATGTTGCATCCTCAGTAAGCTGTTTCTCACAACACATAGATGCTGGCTGACTGCAGGACAACACCCACTATGAGCTGCAAGGAACTGCTGGCCAACCCATAATGAGATGAATATCTGTCAGGCCAGAGCAAGCCAGTCTTCTTGATCATAGATTTTAACCAGCGTAATGATAGCAGAGGGTTTCCTCAATAAAATTGTTCAGTGTATGTGACTGCACTGTCAGAGTGTCAAATTCTCTGACGTTTCGGCCACTATTGGAAATGTCATTCCTCAGTGTGTTTTTACTAAGTGCAATACACTCTCAGGAAGGCCATTTGCATCAGTAGCCGAAAGGAAGTAGAATTTTACACGTTGACAATGCACTCACATTCGCTGAAGAATATTACTGACTGTAGCATAACGTTATCGCAAAACATTTATGTAGTGGGTGTAACCACACATAAATTCATCTTGTTAAAGAGCATACTATTGCCGGTGTAATTTACGTTACCAGTGCTAGTAACAAGATTGCTCTGATACTCTAGCAATAACCACAAACCAAAGCATTCATCGGTTGGCCTCGCCTTCCTTCTTAATAGCTGAAGGATGTTTAGGACTTTGACATGTTGACACTGTCCACTACTACAGAACACTGATGAGTTGCGGTTGTCAAGCCTCCTTTTACATTATTGGGAAGCAAGATGGCGCCACTCTTGCTGATTAACGCTGCACAGCAGCTGTTCCATACTTTATTTGTTAATTACTATTACAAAGACGTAATAGGCACAGACTACGGTGGAGCACAATGTAACCTCTGTTTGTTGCTATCCATTACACTTAAACGGTCTTGCACAGGGTCGAGTACATGATTCCTTCTGTTCTCAGCTACAAGACTGTTATAGCATAAACTGCTAGGCGCCCATTCCTTTCATATACTGATATTTCTATACAGGTGTACAGGAAAAAATCACTGACATGCGCTCATTGACATTGCTACTTCCACATGATACTAGACACATGAGTTAGGAGGTAAGCTCGATGACAGTAAAATTGCACAAAGCAAAAATTAAGAGTGGTTTTCTGTGTGGGTAAATGTATATGTAAAATTTAATAAAGGTCCGTACAAAAATATTTGTGCTTTATTCTTTATCCTGCCAAACAGAGGTTAGTTGGGTGACATTGAAAAGTAACCCAGACTACGTAGTGGAAAATGTCGTAACTCTCTTTTCATACCTCTGTGAAGTTAATTCAAGCATTACCTCAATTCATACACCTAAGCACAACTTACACCCTGACTTTTGAACATCAGTATGTAGTAGACCATATTATGTCGTTACCTTGTTCTTTGTATAGCCCATCAGGCTGTAGAGATAGTCCCACCCATGTATACTGCACCTTAACACCGACATGTTGTGTGTTTTCCCCCTCTATAACTACTTCAAAGACACTTGCACCTGCTAGGCCTACTTTCACTCTTTTAGAACCATGAGACGTCATATAGTATGTGCTGGCGAGTAACAGTACTCTTGTTGGACTTAGCTGCAGTGCCTTTGTTAATGTGCAGTCGGAAGGTGGCAGCTCAAGAAGCCATTCAGTGAACAGCGACTGATGCTGTGGTTCAGACAGGAACACCAAAGCATCCTCGTCTAGCAAAGGATCAGGAGTTGGTTGTTGTTGCTGCAGCTGATGTCCTACTGAACATCTGAATGATGCTAGATCAGGATGATGTCCCATGAACAGTGGCTGCTACCATGAGATGTGTAATGCCTTCTTGTCCTTTTGCCATAATAATAATAACACCAATAATAAGGCTCTAAGAATTACTACATACAAACATAGTAATAATAATACGGATTGACTAATTTCATACTGATAATGTCTTTCTCCACAGCTGATCACTGCTGCTTGTGATAAACCTTTTGCATTTTCTTTATGCTTTCGTCTTCATTAAAGGCAAAGAGAGAAGATGAAGCGGTAGCCCAACATAGAGCCTATGCCTACCGTCATGTATTTTTTTTTACTTTCAGTTGTTAAAAAACAGAGGATTTTTTCTGGTACCAGTAGGAGGAAGGAAGGATTCGCGCTCAGCTAGTGAGCGAGTGAGAAGCACGCCATTTTTAGCGAGTAATTGTAGACCGCCATTTTGTGGTCGCTATGAATAAATGAGGAGTATGTATTTCATATGTGCACCGTTTAGAAAAATACAGTATTGTTTTATTAACAGAAAGGTCGTGTGTTGTTATTTCAAATAGTACAATAATTACAAGAACTGAAGCCCACCTGTGTACTTTGGAAAATTACGAAGATCCGATAAGCTTAATGGGAACACGGTCAAGACTTCAAAGCTGAACACGGCGACCAAACGTAGCATTATAAAGAATGGTAAGCACAAATCTACAGCGGAGAAAGAAACTACTTCGCCCTGCAAAATGATATGAAGTAATAAGAACTTATTTCCAGGAATAGCTCAGCTTATTGTGCTTGTCATTCATGCCGAAAAATTAATCTCATTAATTCAATACATTTTAAAAAGCCACGCATTTTATTATCATCTATTCCATTATTTTATTATATTATAATGTGGCGACAGGTGACAGGCACGATACGTAGTGGGCAAAACTGTGAGTACTAGTATTGTTAGGAAAATGAATACACATGTATGTTAAAAATTTCTTTATGTTCCATGTGCGCTGATGATGTGACGGAGACGGTGATGTGATACTGAAGAAATACTATCAATAGGAAATAATAAATAAATTAGAAGGAAGAAGGCGACAATACCAAGGGCACACAACAAACACAATAGAGGAAGTACCATTTACAAGACAATAATCAGGTAGGACCGCGCAATGCATATAGAGAATGCGTTCCCAGTAAACCTATTAGAAAATCTATCCACGAATTTCCTAAAATCCAGAACCTAAGCTTCAGAGATTAACGCTATTGTAGCCAAGTAGAGATAATGACATTTCTTTATTAGTACGGAAAATATATTGATTGAAGAACAGTTGAGACTACAATTACATACAACTTTATATGCATTTTTTCGCGTGAGAAGTAGCGCTGAAGTAAAATCCTAAAAAAGAAAATTTTTATTTTGATAACTGCGGCGGTATAAGGATTTCTATATTGGAGGGTCAAAACAATAAGGAAATGTCATTCGAAAATCAGAATGCCAGTTTAGTGGATGTTCTTTTGCAAAATGCAACAATGAGTGGTTTGGAACCGTTTAGCTGTGATTATTTGGATGCTGGGAGCGACATGCCATTGTTGCATTCGACGCCGGTGAATACAGAACATTTAATTACAAGCAATACGTTAATTACAGTAGACGTATCTAATGGCACCTCGAGGCTAGAGAGTATTTTAAATGAGAGCAGTACCCGTAGTACGGACACAGATGCTGACAGGCGTAGGCCGAAAGTGAATACGGAAGATATGCAAGCCTTATTTCGAGCCTTAATGTTAATCCATACAAACAAGCATGAATGCAATGAAAGCAGACATAAATTAAAAAATGTCGGGTTTAGAGACTAAAATATCAAGTTTAAAAAAGATTCCAGCAGACATGACTAATATGAAAGCAGACATGACCACAGTAAAGTCCGAGATCGAGAAGGTTAATACAAACATAACACACATTTCAGTCGAGGAAAAAAATTTGCGCACAGAACTCATTGGTCTGGACACGAAGTTCACACAGCAGATTTCACAAATCTCCACGGAGGTGGATAGGAAAATTAATGAACAAGTACAAATTTCGGTTCACGATATGGGTGAGAAATTAAAAAGCATAATGGGCGAAAAATTTGAAACACTAACACACACATATTGACAGGAGCTATCCGGCATTAAAGAAACCCAAGAGAATTTACAGGCAATGCAAACGAATACGCAGGTCAACTTAGACGATGTACAATCAGAAGTAGCGAAACTACATTCTTTCTGTGACGACCTGCCAGAAAATGTAGAAAAAATCACATTGGAGGTAGGATTACTCAAGTTAGAACACAAGAGGATCAACTCAGACATTGTGCAGCTTTATGAATCGGCAAAGAGCAATGCAAAGGACGAAAATACAACGTTTGCAGAAAAATGCGTGCGTGAACAGCGTACCTATGTGGAAGCGGTAAAGGAAGTAATGGGGGACAAGGAAGAAGAAATCTTAAAACGCGTAGGACATGATATCAGACAGTTAGAACAACGGTTAAGAGACGAAATAGTTAACAAACAAAGTATCATCGCCTGGGGCGGTAAGCGGAGCGATAAACAGCCATCCGCAGCGGAGCGATAAACAGCCACCCGCCAGTGGGAGAAATCAGTGGCGCGGACAACAATGCCCAACCCACGCCGCGCGACCGCATGTCGACGCGCGACGCGAGCAGCGGGCAAAACTTTGCTGAAACAAATATACCATCACCGCAGGGAAATGCTGTTCCGCCGTGCTGGGCAGCGTTGTTAATGGATGAGAGCTTAATAAAACATCGACAGTTTCCCGTATTCTCAAATGAGAAAAAGTGAACGAACCAAGTAGAGTTTGTCCGAGCCTTTAGAAATGTACTGCCCAGGACTTGGACAGAAGCTCAAAAGATTAAATATGTAGTAGGACACACCGAGGGTGATGCCCTTTTGTCGGCTACGGAGATGTCAGAACTTTGCGAGACATATGATCAGTTTGAGAAAGCATTTTTAGATAAATACTGGTCAACAGCTATCCAGGAGAGGTTAAGACGAGAGGAATTTAACCCAGTACCATATCATTCAAAATTCGGGGGGCTAAGAAGCTATTTTGAAAAATACTTAAACAAGACCCGTTACTGGAATAATCCGATATCTCATGTCGATGTACTGAAAATATTAAAGAACAAGTTACCTGCAAATGTTAGGGAAAAATTAAAAACTGTTCCCGAATATGATCTCGAGTATTTTCTTTCAGTGCTCGACTCAATAGATCTGATTCATGAGGATGGGCAAGCCAAGCCTAGTTATCGTAACGGTAATGGGCACAACCCAAACGGGAAGAACTACGGTAACGGCAATGGCTTTGGAAATTATAACGGTCGTGTGCGTATGAATGAATGGCATCCGTATGCACCGCCGCGCCACAACGGAAATCCGTACAATTGGTCTACCCATCACCCACAGAGTGACCGAGGGTACGAAACTAAATATCAGCCCCATAGGTACGATAATGGCAGAGACAATAGAAATTCGGGGGAAAACTTCGGCAGTAGGCGACAAGGAAATGCAAATTACCAGGAACGGAATACGCAACACAGGGATCCGAGAGATAACAGGCAGCCCGTACAGTCACATCGAAATTTTATAACAACCGGGACACCAACTGGCGAGTACGCGAACATACGGTAAACATAACAGAAACAATACCTTTACCGGCCCCAGGAAATAATAATCGAGCGTGACTAGAGGAAGAAGGTAATGAACTGTCAGTGTGCCACAGTACTAATATGAGCGACTTAAACACTAAAACGAACAGGAACGGAAAGGAGGAAGCAGACACTGAAACAAACCTACACATACAGCATATCCGGAATCTATTTTTAAGGTATGATAAGAACGCAGAAATGAAAGAAGACTTGTTTATCGAAGAGAAAGAAACAACACGCAACGTAGGTGAAATTTTTCAAGCAACAATAAAGGTAAAGGTGGGAAACATAGATGTACTAGTTGTTTTGGATACTGGCGCATCTCGTGGTCGTGCGGTAGCGTTCTCGCTTCCCACGCACGGGTTCCCGGGTTCGATTCCCGGCGGGGTCAGGGATTTTCTCTGCCTCGTGATGGCTGGATGTTGTGTGCTGTCCTTAGGTTAGTTAGGTTTAAGTAATTCTAAGTTCTAAGGGACTGATGACCATCGATGTTAAGTCCCATAGTGCTCAGAGCCATTTGAACCATACTGGCGCGTCGACAAGCCTAACGTCTACTAGCTTGTTCGAAGAGATAGCGAGGGAAGTAAATGTTCCCACACTACCTGTAGAGAACTATAAGATCGTAACGGCGATGGGAAGTAAATCTAAAGTTATAAAATTACAGGCCAACATACCCCTTAGCATATGTGGTGTAATTTTGCAGTGTACTTTCTTGTTGGTAGACAAACTTATAGTGAACTGTATACTTGGTATGGAGGTGTTCAGAAGATATGGGATAAAAATAGATATTGGCAGCGGGGAATGCCAATTTCATGGAGGGGAGCGCACACTGACTGTGAACTTAATAAGAACTACAATGACAAATCACATTAGGCTGATACCAGACATTAATGTTAAACTAGTCTACCCCAATCCTTAATGGCAAAGGAGATGGAACTTGATGACTCTGGTAGGGAGACCCTCGATGAGCAAATAGTGGACAGTAAAATAAGTAAATCCACTTGTCTTAACAATGAACAGCGAAATGAACTCACAAAATTACTCTTCAAATATCGTAACATTTTTCGTAAACAACCTAGTGTTATTAAGGAATATGAGTGTAAAATGGAAGTATACCCGCATGAAACATATTGTGGAACGTCATATGGCACCCCTTGGACAAAGAAAGAGGCAATAAGAAAAGAGATAGAGCGTATGATTAGGTGGAGGGTAATTGAAACATCGCACTCACCTTGCTGCAGTCCGATTCTCGCAGTTGGTAAAACTGACGGAACGGTGCGGTTGGTGTTAGATGCGAGGGAAATTAACAAAATCATCGTTCCTATAAGAACAAGGCCAGAGAATCTAGAAGAGCAGCTATTAAAGTTCCATGGCGTTAAGTATTTAGCATCCCTTGATTTGAAAGCTTCGTACTGGCAAATTTTATTACATGAAGAGAGTAGAAAGTACACAGCTTTCATAAATGCCGGGAGGAGCCATCAATTTAGGGTGCTGCCTTTCGGATTAAATGTGAGCGCTGGTTAGACAGGGTACTTGGACCGGAACTGCTTAGCCAGGTTACACTCTACGTTGATGATCTATTAATTGCAACTCAAACATGGGATGAACATGTAAGTATTTTGGAAAAAATTTGATGAATACAATGTCACAGTTAACTTTAAAAAGTCTGAATTCGGAAAGGAAAAAATAAAATTCTTAGGGCATATTATTTCACCAGTAGGAATTCTATCTGACCCCAGTAAACTAGATGCGATACGGAATTTCCCAACACCCTATACTAAGAAACAATTAAAGGGTTTTCTAGGAATGGCCTCGTTTTTCAGGCAGTTTCTGCCACAACAATTGTTGAACAGTAGTTCACTATTAAACTTACTGCGTAAAAACCACAGTTGGTTGTGGACTAAAGAACGTGAAAATGATTTTCAGCAGATGAAGCAGGCGTTGATTAACGCGCCTATCCTGAAACACCCAAATATGGAATTGGATTTTTGTTTAAGCACCGATGCTAGTTATCAGGGGCTCGGTGCGTGCCTGTTTCAAATAATAACAAAGGATGGTAAGGAAGAAGTCAATGTAATCAGTTTTGCCAGTAGAACCCTCACAGAATGTGAAAGATCTTATTCCGTAACTGAGCTAGAAGCGTTAGCAGTAGTTTGGGCGTTTCGTAAATTTCAATATTACCTTTGGGGAAAACATACCAAAGTTAACTGTGATCATCGAGCCTTGTCCTTTCTTCTGACGTGCAAGTTGTTACATAAGAGAATAGCGAGGTCGTGCATGTATGTCCAAGAGTTTGATTTTGAGGTAGTGTACATAAAAGGGGAACAGAATGTTTTGTCAGATGCACTATCAGGTTACCTCAAGGTCTTACCGATTTCCACGAGTTAGAGGAACAAACATCAGACTTCAAGCTGCTTTTAATAAATGATGGAACTTTTAAACCATATTGTATTAAAATGTGCAAAAACATGCAACGTTTACAGGAAGAAGACCCGAGATGGAGCAAGGTAAGAAAAAAATTGCAGGCTAGAACACACGAACGTTTAGAACAGTATAACATTATACATAATGGCGTCCTCTTTCACAGAAGAGATCGACGAATGGATAAGTGGTGTACGTGCATACCTCAGGAATACGTGGAAAACTTAATTCAACACATGCACCGCACATGGGGGCACTATGGAGTGCTAAATTGTGCCGCCAAAATTTCTACGTATTGTTATTTCGCCGGCCGAAGCGGCCGTGCGATTACAGGCGCTGCAGTCTAGAACCGCAAGACCGCTACGGTCGCAGGTTCGAATCCTGCCTCGGGCATGGATGTTTGTGATGTCCTTAGGTTAGTTAGGTTTGACTAGTTCTAAGTTCTAGGGGACTAATGACCTCAGCAGTTGAGTCCCATAGTGCTCAGAGCCATTTGAACCATTTTATTGTTATTTCCCTAATATGAGGCGACGTATAGAGCTAGTAATCAGACGCTGTGCGGTGTGTCAAAAGGTCAAACATCAGAATAGGGCATGTCTTAACATACTAAACCCAATAATACCAAAGCAACCAAGAGATCTTGTATCTATTGACGCCGCAGGACCTTATCCCCAAGCCCGCGGCGGAGTTAAATACATCGTAGCCCTGTATGATGTTTTTAGTAAGTATCTCCAGCTGTACGCAGTCAAAACAGTTAGGTCATGGCCAATTATAAGGCGAATTCTGGAATACATACCACGCATTGGGAAACCTCAAGCAGTCCTAACTGATAACGCCTCAAATTTTACATGTGACCAATGGAAATCATTTTTAAAATCACAAAACATACGTCATATTTTAGTATCCAAGTTCCACCCGGAAGCAAGTCCCGTCGAACGGTGCTTCCGTGAATTTAATAGGTTTATCCGCACATATAATCCACAGAACCAAAGGAAATGGATAGAATACTTGGGTCCGTTTCAGCACATAGTAAATCACCTACCACACACATCAACAGGGCACACACCGGCCGAACTAATGTTTGAAAAGGTGGATCTAGATGAATGGGCAAAACCGATACCTAAATTACGGCACAAAGACGTAGTCTTAGATGAGAAAGTACGGCGAGCGCTAATAACATTGGAAGAGCAAGCTCAAATAAGGAAAGGAATTTATGACAGGAAATTGAAAAACGTAACAGAATTCCAGATTGGACAGGAGGTACTACTAAGAACGCATCCAAAATCATCGAAATTAAAGGCATTGAATAAAAAATAGCAATTGTTATATGTTGGTCCGTATATTATTGTTGACAAGCCACTTCCGGGGTGCTACTTGATAGGAAATATAAAAAAAATGGTAAAATAAAAGGCATGTATCCACATAAAGATTTGCGGAAATTTATTAAATGAAAATTCAAATCTCATTCTGTCCTTATCTGTTGCATCAGTAAAACGCAAGAAGGTAGAAGGTTTGTCGCTCTTTGACGAATAAACCGACTGGCGCTCGGTTCCTCTCCAGCTAGGAGGTACAATATTTATATTTTCGGTGCCCTCTTCCTCTTCTACTATCCTGCTTAATCAATAAGGAATGTTCAATTTTCTTTTACTATCTAACATGCAGAGACTGAGATGTAGCCTAGTGAAAATAAATTTTCCTTGTATTTTGATATTGTACTCTCTTAAGACTTAATTCACAGAGCGCGAGCTTTAAGCGAGGGGCATGAGCGATGAGGTATACTGAGCCGCGCTTAAAGCAGAGCGTACTTCAACAATTATATACGAAGCGGCTAACAGCTGGTCGTAGGGGCCAAGTAGGCAAAGAGCAAGGTTGAGTTCAGTGTCCCCTGTACGATGCGCAAAGACACACTGCGAACCGCGACGGAAACCATTCTAGAATTTAAGCGAATCGGCATCCACACCGCGCAACCAGCTGGACAAAACGGAAGCGACACGAAGTGGGGTACCTATCAGCTAGTTACTCTGACGTCGATGAGCAACACAAACTAAACGAATAGAGACATTTATTCCTAAGTCGGCGACTATACTGTAAAGAGCACTAATTTTAACAGTATATCATTAAGTTAAGCATATGCAGCTTTACGAAATTGAGCGCACTGACGCAAGTAAGCTATAAAGGGAGTAGAATACGCTAAATTTGTGAACTCAACATATTCTACTGAATGTACATAGCTAGAAATAAGTATAAGTATTCGAAGTAGAAGAGAATATATACAGGAAATGACCTATCCTACCATACACAACAGGATTAAGGCAAGTTGAAAAGAGAAGTAACAACATGTACACTTGAAAGAACGCGATTAGCACCTAATTTAAGAACTAAGCGACTTACATACAACACATAAGTGAGCGACGATGTGAAAGGCAGAATGAGATATACACATAGAAAAAATGCGTGTGACTGAGACGTAAACTATAAAATTATATATCGTACCAGATTTAGCGAGAGGAGCAGTTGTGCACTTATAGAACCACACTTCTTTACAGACAACATTATAAGTAATACATATCCACAAATTTGCTATTACATAACTCATTTATGTTTGTTGCTATTAATTACACGACACCTTATAGTATAAGCAGCAAAATAAAGCTATGAACGTGAATTGAACAACACGCGGGAGATAAGCTAAGTAAATACAAAAACCAAGCAATACGCAAACAACGTAATTACATGAACTTGAAACAAAAGAACTGAGGTAAGTACTGTATGTTTACAAAAGCGATATGGAGAAATAAATGAAATTTCACTGCTGGATAATATTTTGAAGTAGAGAGAGCGAAAGGTTTTATTAGATTCGATTGAAGGTATTAATTAGTTAATCAACGTCTGTGGTGACGTACCGTGCATGGAGTGAATCTAGGAAGGGAATGAAAGTGTATTTGAGTAATACGAGTTTATTTATATTTATGGGAAGAAATAAATAGGGCGGTGGTTCTAGTGTGAGAACCCTGTAGGTAGTACACGAGTATAAATGGCGATTTATGTTGAATATTTTAATGAATAATTATATGGGTATACGGCGATAAATATGAAGATTAATATTACAAGGGTACCTAGGTAAGGGCCACGAAGCCGACGTAAGAAAGAATACACTATATAGTTTTAAGTCCTAGAATGAATGGTTGTATGAGTGTGGAAAGCAAAGTATGATGATGCATGTACGGTAAGTAATTATGAAAAGGAACATCACGAGGAAGCAGTGAGGAGTATAGAAAAAACAGTGAAGTCGATAGTAACAATGGTACATGATAACATTTAAAACACACCACAGCACAGCGATCTGCTACGCAGACATCAGAATGTAAAACAACCTAGTACGGAAAATATTTCCTTAACGACTAACTGTTACAGCGCGATAAACTCTAAGGTCAATACAAATGAAAATATGATATACGACTCGTATGAGGAATGAACACACAATGCAGTGAAACAATATTTTCCACACTGAGTTCTTGACAGGAGCGAAAGCATTATTTTAGCACATGCGCGTTCTTATTTAGCGATAATGAACTATGAGTGGAGCTACACATGACAAAAATACGGTAAAATTATCGGTCACACATCACAAAGATAAACATGTACATGTCGAATCAATAAGGCAGAAATATGGCTTGAAATATGTGTTCACGAATGTGGAATATTACGACGATTAACAAGCAGTGATGAAGTCAGGATTGTCAAGGGATAAAACATCCCCCACACTCGCTCACAAATGAGCACTTGTAAATATTATACATAGTATGAAGATTTATCAAATGCCAAGGATAGAATGAGTACACTAACGACGCACTACAAATAGCAATCCTAGAAGCAGACCTTAGCGAATCCTGTTTTCCATGTAGTGAGTAGTGCTGGGACGTATTTTCTATGTGTATTTGTGATGGTAAAAACGCGCAGGAGGTTGGGCCTGCAAATCAAGAGAAAAGCAAAAATTCAGAACAAATGAGAGATTCCTTCTAATTTACTTATTAGTGTGCAAGATGGATGATGCCTAACATGGAACCCATATAGGAAATGTGAATGTGACTTGTACATTTACGTGTCAGCTTTACTATTGCCAGTGTCGATGTCTATGAAAATATGTATGTTGTATTTTCTATTGTAGTTGTGGATGTAAAAACGCGCAGGAGGTCGGTCCTGCAAGACAATAACAAGAAAGAGCAAACATTCGGAACAAGTGCAAGATTCCTTCTAATTTACTTATTGCTGTGTCAGATGCTGCTTAACATAGAGTCCATGTACGAAATGTGAATGTGAATTGAACATTTATTTGCCAACTATATTATTGTTAATGTCGATGTCTATGTAAAATGTAAGTATGTGCTCTTTTATTCTTTTCTATGTGTAGTTGTGGACGTAAAAACGCGCAGGAGGTCGGTCCTGCAAGACAAGAATAGAAAATGCCAATATTCAGAATAAATGAAAGATACCTCCTGATTTACATATTAGTGTGTAAGAGGGTGCATGTCATGGAGTCCGTATATGAAATGTGCATGTGAATTGTAAATTTATGTGTCAGCTCTATTATTGTCAATGTTTATGTCTATGTATGCACTATTATCAATTTTATGTGAGATTTTATACTTTAAGAACAACAACTTACGTATGGATGTGAAGTGCAACACGAGGGACGAGTAAAATACTCGCACGTGTGAAGTGATACAAAAATATTAAGGCCTAATAATATTGAAAATATCGGCTCAGCCGTAATATGAGTAAACGCTACAGTCTAGCAAAGTGAATACAGAGAGTGTGATGCGTGTGCGACGGAGATATCAGAGGAAATCCGTGTAACCACGAGTTGAGGTGTGAGAACCGCTAAACTATAATGCACGACGGAAGATAATGCCGTATCCTGCAGTGCGGCTCTTACCTTCAATGTCACTGGCCGAAAACCTAACACAGGCGCGAGATGAGGTATTGGTGTTCTTCGGTTTGAGCGTTGGAGCTAAATCCGTCGTATCCAGTCTCCGGACTGGAGGGCATATACAACACCGACTTCTCGAGCCTGGAGCGACATTACAGTGTGGGCGCGGGCAATGCTGCTGCTCACGTGGCGTTTGCGTCACTGAGTAGGGCGCGTTCAACAATGAGCTGCTGCTGGCCGTAAGTGCAGCGAACAATGAGATAACGTGTGCCGAAAGGAGAGCTTCTCAGAATGACTAATGAACCAAAAGCCAAGGAGAAAAACAATTATTAAAATATAGTGAAAGGACAATTTAAGAAATGTAACATTTTCCTCCTGGTAATACTGCTTAAAAAATGTAAGGAGAAATAAGAGACTACGACGTTAGCACGCTATGGACGTGCGATATGTAATATGAATATATGTGAATGTAATTACGTGATATAAGTACATGTGAATGTATTTATATGTATCAATTTGTAATGGGCGAGAAGATGAGCTTTGTAGATATATTTGTAGTAGCATAAGGGTATTAAAACTCCATTGACGTGCACCAAGTGACTGAACTATGAGCCCCACGGTTAATAAGGCTACTGTATACTGTCTCCCTAAATAAAGAGACTTATTTCCGACAGTATACAGTAGGGGGGCATTTGTGATAAATCTTTTGCATTTCCTTTATGTTTTCGTCTTCTTTAAAGGCAAAGAGAGAAGATGAAGCGGTAGCCCATCATAGAGCCTGTGCCTACCGTCATGTATTTTTTTTTTACTTTCAGTTGTTAAAAAACAGAGGATTTTTTCTGGTACCAGTAGGAGGAAGGAAGGATTCGCGCTCAGCTAGTGAACGAGTGAGAAGCACGCCATTTTTAGCGAGTAACTGTAGACCGCCATTTTGGGGTCGCTATGAATAAGTGAGGACTTTGTATTTCATATGTGCACCGTTTAGAAAAATACAGTATTGTTTTATTAACAGATAGGTCGTGTGGTTGTTATTTCAAATAGTACAATAATTACAAGAACTGAAGCCCACCTGTGTACTTTGGAAAATTACGAAGATCCGATAAGCTTAATGGGAACACGGTCAAGACTTCAAAGCTGAACACGGCGACCAAACGTAGCATTATAAAGAATGGTAAGCACAAATCTACAGCCTAGAAAGAAACTACTTCGCCCTGCAAAATAATGTGAACTAGTACGAACTTATTTCCAGACATAGCTCAGCTTATTGTGTTTGTCATTCATGCCGAAAAATTAATCTCATTAATTTAATACATTTTAAAAAGCCGCGCATTTTATTATCATCTATTCCATTATTTTATAATATTATATGCTGCACTACATGCTGACCAGCAAATTATGATGGACAAGCCCAAAGAGTAGGGAGCTGAACTTGCAACAGCAGGCTGATAGCATAAAAACCACTTTGGGCTAGTGCATGGGGGTGGGGGGAGGGCGACAGGAATGGCTGGAGTTGTGGGAGGCATTATGCTGGGTGTAGGGGCATGGAGCATGGGAAGTAGATGCCCAAGGTAGGGGAGCATGGAGATAGGTGCATGGAGGTGAGTGGCAGGCATATGGTGAGAAGTAGCGGCAGAGGGGCGGTCTTCATCGGAAAATGATGGTGTATCACGATGACCCTGATGATAATGTGCTCATGCTAACTGCAAAGCACTGGTGGATGATGAGTCAGCTTTTTTGTCCACGAATGGAGCTATCTCACTACGATGACCATGATGATAAGGTGCTCATGCTAACTGCAAAGCACTGGTGGATGATGAGTCAGCTTTTTTGTCCACGAATGGAGCTATCTCACTACTGAAAGAATCTCCTTTTCCCCAGGTCACTTTCATATACTACGGCCAAAAATTTCCATGCTCTCATTCTTGTGGGATATTCCTCATATCTTCACCTTCCTGGATAAATTCAACTTCTTATAAAACACCCTTGAATGCTTCAATGACTTTCTTGCAATATCTTGCAAGATTTTGCTTGTAGTTCACCAGTAATTTCATACAGCTTATCTCATAATTTCTGTAGAACTAAATGGTATGCATAGAAAATGATTCTTTCAAAGAATAGCTTTATAGAACTGGTGGAACTGAAAGTGTAATCGTTCAAAATTTGAAGTCATCATAATATCATCTTTGCTATCCTGCATTGCACTGGACGAATAGTTTGCCAGAAAGACCTCCTTAAATGTTTGATTTTAGTTACATTGCAGCACTAGTGGTTACATCTCAGTAGCAGATTCGGCCTCCATCATTCGCATACAAATTTGATGGTGTAATGTGGGTATGGTAGGCAGCAAGTGGTCGAATTTTTCTGTTCCTACCCAAGGGTGGAGTGCGTCCCAGTATCTTGAAAGACTTGAAATTGCGCACTAACAAAAAAGTGCTGCTCTGTGACTCATGGGAAGATAAAAACTGGCAACTACTTCTATAATGACCAAAAGGTCTTAAATGATCTTCAAGCACATGTGTTCCAGCAGCGCTATGAAGAAAATGATAGTAATAATGACGGTAATAATCGAATTATCCGGTAACTTCACACTTCACAGTGGATTTTCTCGAACTAAGAAATTTCCTGAATTAGTGAAAATTTCAAAATGGCTTCACATCGAGGCTACGTTGCCTAGAAGAGTCTTTACATCCTGCTGACATGAGAATAGCATAATCTCCGCTTCATAAGCTTGCTTCTTCTTAACCATTTAATAGACGCGCATTTTTTCCACCGTGACTAATTTTGTAAGCTAAGCACATCATCTCTTACAGCACACTTCTGGTGCTGGGAAATGTGGCCACATGGAGCCGAGAGACCGCTACGGTCGCAGGTTCGAATCCTGCCTCGAGCATGGATGTATGTGATGTGCTTAGGTTAGTTAGGTTTAATTAGTTCTAAGTTCTAGGCGACTGATGACCTCAGACGTTAAGCCGCATAGTGCTCAGAGCCATTTGAACCAAATGTGGCCACAGTGGTCTGGCGGAACGAACTATCACAAGTGCAATGCGTGGATTCAGACATTTACTTTTAAGAGGCACAAACAGATTTACTTTACCTCTCATAACCTCAAGAGAAAGATGTTATAATCCAGAATCCGCATCAAACATCACGTTCCTTCATTACCAACTTGGCAGAGCCGATTTACATTGCGAAATGACATAGGTGGAGGTCATGGTTAACAGAAATACTGTCGCCAGTAAACTTACTTAAGTTAGAAAATTTTATTTTAACTGATGAACCGATAGCCATTCAAAGGAACAGGGCTCTTATTTTACTTGTACTTGATTGAACTAGAGACGTTGAAAAATTTGGTGCTGGAATGTGATTCGAATTTGTATCCCCTCTTTCGAGGATCTGAATCTCTCGGAACAGTATAGTTCGATCATTTCGTTCCCTTTTCCAAGACTGCAATCTTCTCTAGGTCTCCCCCAAAGGTAAGTATGTGGATCCGATTCCTGTTCCAGTACAAAAATATTCATAATTTCATTTAAAGCCCTATCACGTGCACACCGGCCAGCTAGTGAAAATTAACGTACATTTTTAATGTCTGTTCATGTGTTGCCAACTATTTCTGGTCAAACACGCATACATCTTACTGTTGGTGAGTAAGCAACTGATATTTAAGTTATATTCGTGGACGATACAGAATAACGATAGGAGTACGGTTAGATTGTTTCTCAGGCAAAAAAATTTGTATCCTTATTTTAGATTCAAACACATAGCAGCTGGTAAGAAAAACCGATACGTAACATTTGATTTTACTTAGTTAACAATCAGATTACGTGTTGGGTTCGTATCTCCGTCACAGAACTTCACATCATGCACTTCATCTTGAAATGCATACACACTTTGTTACTGCTGAATGGAGGTATATCAGACATCTTTCGTGTTTAGTTAACAGTGATGAAAGGGTCTTGATAGGAGTCCCGGTTTATTACAAAAACTGTCGTCTTTTATTTTAAAGTTTAGATTTGGTTACTGACATTCGCGAAAATTACGGTAATTCATGACTCTTCACAGCTAGTCAGCAATATGATTAGATTATATTAGATTAATACTTGTTACATAGATCATGAATACGACATTTCGTAATGATGTGGAATGTGTTATTTTAATGAAAGATTTCCTTACATAGCGGTATTCAATTTCTTTACAACAATTTTTACCCTTTCTCTCACTCTTTTTTATTTTTATCTCTCTCTCTCTCTCTCTCTCTCTCTCTTCTCTCTCTCGCTCTCTCTCTCTCTCTCTCTCTCACTCTCTCTCACACACACACACTTTCTTTTTTATTTCTATTTGTTTGGTGTGCTCGAATATCAGCGAGGCACGAAAACGTCCGTGAATGAGTTTCTTAGCTTTCAGTACAGTTACAAAAGAAATATAAAAACAACTATGAGAGTTACAGATCTATAATGCTTAGTTTGCAGTCAGTTCTGAGTTTTATTAGTAATTCCGCTCCAGTGACTACACCTCGTTACAGAAATGCGAATCAGACGCATTACGTAATCAAGGCCGTAGCAGCCGCGTCTTTGAGACGCCAGCAATGGTCACTGCCCAGCCCACTGTAGGATCACATCAGTTCGTCTTCTCCCTGCTTGTACTGTAATTGAGATTTGGCAACAAGGCAAGGTATGTTTGGCAACCCTGTGATCGACGAGCTACTTCTTGGTGTGCACGGAATTAAGCCTCAAAGTTCACTTGGTTTTTCCGGTCATTTCCATTGAATAATCTGAGTTGTTGTCGCTTGAGGTGTAACAAAAGATTGTAAATTTTTGGTTTTCAGCCCAGGAAAGCCGTTGCACGTGGGCATCACAACTAATAATGTCCTTTAAATAGCGGTTTACGACTTCTAGTCACTATTGGCTTTGTAGGAGCAAGGCATAAAATATATGTCTTCGCTAGGTCTGTGGCGACGTGCTACTCTGTGAAATAGCGTCTGTTCTGGTTTGCGGTTCCAGTCTCGCTGACTGTGAATTTTCTTTCCCTTCTGTGAAAGAGCTATATGAAGTCAGATCAAACAACGATAAGGAAATAGCAAGAAAATACTTTCAGCTCATAGTGCAATGGTGAAGAACTTACAATGCTGCACAACATATAACGCTTCTTTCCGCTGCTGACAAGCAAATTTTGGATTTCTAGGAATACATAACTTTGTTTATGAAATTCCACATTTGCATATCTGTTGAGTATGACACAGCATACCAATTGAACACAGACCCAATCGAAATCCAAGTGAGTAGTATTTTACTAATTCGTGCCGATAGATGCAAGCTTGTGTACAGATACTCAGTTTTATTAAAAAAGACTTTCGCCGTAAGGTTATCGTGGGCAGTTTTATTTCATTTCTTATAATAAAGTGCACATTTTTCGTAAAGATTCTTTCAGTGTTGTTAAAACAATACTAAACATGAGAGAGAAATTAATTATCAACGATATATGCGAATTCTCTGATGTTATCTATAACAGTCTGACAATGCATATGCAGTTTATTGATTACATGCATGCAGAAAACTTATTGTGAGTTAAAGCAGTCAAGCAAGGTTTGACGAAGAATAAAATGCCACTACCAGACGACATCTAATGTAGAAAATACTTTTCGGTCTATTTTGGCACGATGCGCTCTGCCCAGACATAATGCAAAAGCTTCGAGCGCATCTGCTGCCTGGCCGTCTATTAAACCTGAAAAGAGCAAAATGACGCAGAAGTTAGCCTTTTTTCCAGTTGTGACTATTTTGGGTTGAGAAATGAAGGGAATTATGTTCAAAGTTCCATTAAATTGATAACTTCATAAGACAGCAGAATTGCGTTTTAAAAATGTAGCAGCGAATGTAATAGAACTCACGACGTCTTAACTAAGTGCGCTACGCTTACCGTCAACGCTAGTAGCTGTCATGCAGCTACAGTGTCTCCAGAAGACAAGAACAGTTCCTCCAGAACACAGTGCTGTGAGATAATGCATATGGCCGGATCTAGACTTCTGAGAGACAGACAGTTACAGCTTTTCTTTTGCACTGCACGACGTTTTCAACAAATGGAAAGGAACACTTCCTACTTAAATTTCTGCATCCTACACTGTTGGCAGTCCTGTGTAGGTGGCAGTTACGTTATTCTATTTCGGTGATTACAGAATGGAATCAAATGTAAGCACTGGGTCGCCGAGGCAGCTAGTTCATGGCGATTCGGTCAACCAAGTAAATGAATGTACTGAACATGCTGCAAATAACCACAGGGAGCCTGTGTGTCAGAATTCTCATCGAGTGTGCCGGAACGGTGTTATGATAGAGAAATGAGTGAGACAGAAGAACATTTGGTGGTCTGTTGGATTTGTGATAGATTCCTATGATGATGGTGTGGGTTCGATTCCAGCTTCTGCCGATGATTTTTAATAGGGAGAGATAGATTCTATTCTCTTCTGGCTACGCCAAGTGAAGAAAGTATTATGGCATTGCGGTATGAAATTCACGTTAAACATGATATTCCTTCTCTACCTAGTAGACGTTACGCTGAACCCCAATAAAGTCAGGAGTGGCGGATGTGGGAACTCTATCACCAGTAACCTTTCTTATACTAGTTATTTATTTCTAGTGACGAAACAAACGTTATGGAGGGTCACAGGACACTTATTCCATCTTTTATTTGAGCTTCTGTATGTCGATAAAATTGGTTCTAAGCTTGGAATGCAACTCAGGTCGCCCATAACGGGGAATTTGATTCTTTCGCGACAATACAGCTCGACTACAAATTGTTGTTTGTTCAAAACTGCAGATTCCTCAACACGTCCACATATTGCGCGTGAATGGGTTCGAATCCTGGCCCGGTACTAAAGTTTTCATTATGTATAATGAGGCTCTAGAATGAGAGCACCTATCTGCTGGTGGATAATAATTTTGATCTTTAATGCATTTTCATTCGTTGTCAACGCTAATGAGATCTGACGTTTTTGACTCCCAGTGAGACACAGAACTATTTGAGAGATCACTGTAAGTTCAAGGACATTATTCCGAGCTGCTGGTGGAGAAAAATTCGGTAGGTGAGTCTCTTTGTGTGTAGTCAACAACGATATGTTCTAAAATGGTTCAAATGGCTCTGAGCACTATGCGACTTAACTTCTGAGGTCATCAGTCGCCTAGAACGTAGAACTAATTAAACCTAACTAACCTAAGGACATCACACACATCCATGCCCGAGGCAGGATTCGAACCTGCGACCGTAGCGGTCACGCAGTTCCAGACAGAAGCGCCTCTAACAGCACGGCCACACTGGCCGGCAGCAACGATATGTGGGGGGTTCGATTCCCAGTGAGAACTGAACTCTTCGTCATAATATTTCTAGTTCAAACATGCTCACATGTCGCTGCTGGTGTAACAAACCCATATTTAACGTTCGTTTTCTCTAGAATATAACAGCGATAGGTGCCGGGTTGGAGTCCTGGGAAGGAAAAAAGTAATGTTTCGTCTTGTCATTTCAGTGAAAACATGTAGCTACTGCCGAGAAAATCCGATATGTCACAGTTGATTATGCTTCGATAACAATCCGATTAGGTTCTTGGTTCGAACCCCTATCCAACACAAAGCTTTACCTCACGGCATTTCAAGTAAGTTACTTGTGAAGAAGCAATACTGAACATCTCTCGTAGTTCGTTAACAGGGACAATAGCTTCTGGGTAGGAATTCGCGTCCGTCAAAAATGTTTACCTTATGTAAATTAAAGCTGGTATTCCCTAACTGATATTGTCTAAAATAGAGGTATATCACTCTCTGTATGCCTAGTCAGGAATGACTGTTAGTTTCCGTCAGTCACGAAATCTTAGTCTGGGTTTGAATCCATATGCAGAACGAGCCGGTTAGTCGTGACATTTGAAATTCATACATATTCTCAACTAGCTGCTCGTGAATAACTTAAATTTTTAATGTCATTTTGTGTTAAATAACAAGTACGGTATGTTCCTTTGAAGAGGAAATCATGAATACGACGAACGTACTACGTGCATTACCTATCTGACGTAATAATGAGAGTGGTAACATTTAAGGTATGTCGTTTATTGCAATAAATGTGAGCTTACAAGCCTTAAGGACATTCTTACCTGTGATAAGGTGTTCCCTGATATTTGTAGCATCGTGGTATTACTTTACATCTTGAGTCCTTGCGATACAGAGCAGAGTTTTCTGGTGGTGACTTGTTGGAACCATTTTCAATAGTCAAACGACTGTACCAAGGAGCGATTAGAGGACCTGCTAGAGAGCTGCGTAATGCGGGTTGCATGCGAATCAGGCAAAATGTAATTCAGGTCGTTCGGATACTTTTGAGCATGACTGTTTAATTACACCATCCTTTTACATGAATAGCCCAGTAGGAACTATGTGCATATAAAACTGGTATTAATGTTTTAATTTGTATTTATTGCGTTAAAAATAGCCACATAGTGAACGAAATTTGGATTTGTGATTCATATTAATTGCAACTCACTGTTATAACCTTTACTAATTGAAATTGCCCTAAGGCTTGAGGTGTACCATTGTATGTGAGGTGGCACAAGGAAGTCACTTTGAGTAAATGTGGAGCCAGATCTACCTATGGATATGTAAGATGTTATAGAGCCTCTGGAAGTAAGAATGAACTGGATCCAGAAGGCTTTATGAAGAGGAGAGTTGTGCAAGTGCACGAGAGGAATAGCAGGAGACGGATTTACAAACTGCGGGGTCGAATTCCTGAAAATGGAGGGAAAAGGTCCTATGAATATGTATCTGAAAATGGATGGTGTGCGTGCAATGACAACAAATAGTCCGAAAATACAGTACAGAGCACATTGCACCGATGTCACAACAGATGCTAAAAGTGGCCTCCATGGGACAGCCAGTGATAGGGATAGTAGCAGTTGTCATATAGTATACACATAGTCGTAGTTTAGCTTACACCATGTGGGGGGGGAGGGGGGTTTATACTTGCCTGAAGCTTATACTATGCTTTCTCTCAATACCTTGTGGAACCCAGTCCTCCAAGTCTAGTGTACGCACAATTTACCATCTCCGTGCACGTTCGTCTCTCTCAAAGGATCCATGATCGCGTAAACGCCCAGAAAGGGCTTAAAATGTTGAATGATGTGGTTGGTGTCTTTGGGTGTACTTGTTTTGGTGTAGCCATGCTGCTTCTCGACTGTTTCCATCTGCTTGCTTGTTTACCACCTCGGCTTGTTCCTGGCATGAGTACCGGACCATTCTGCTGCTTACAGCACGCTGTTCAATCATACAATCATACACACGGAACACATGAAATACGGTCTGTGTGAATGTATAAAATGAAAGGGCTAATAGAGTATGGCATTAGGTGTTGAAGTGTCGCGTCCTGCCAAGTGTGTAGGCACACAACATGCCATCCAAGCTGTCATGGTAGCTGGTCAGCAGGGCAACGTTTTCAATGTATTCCTGGCATCAAGGCAAATGAGAAGTCGAAATTAAGTTTATTGTAAATCATTAATAAAAAACGTTCGAAATTACGCCCTCCTGCTTGAATGCACTCCGTGCAAAGACTATGGAGCTCTCTTTTAGAAATTCCTGGCAAAGTGTAAATAGCCTCGGAAGCTCCCATAGTGTGCACTATCAGCTCTGCGTCACCCTGTATGGGTGTTTCATAGACAACAGATTTCATGTGACCCCACATGAAGAAATGGATGCTGTCAAACTGGGGCACTGTGCAGGTCATGCCACAAGCCCACTCTAACCTATGAAGTTGTCACATAAGTTTCAACCAAATGCGTTTGTGCTGCATGTGCGGAGTACGATCGTGTTCGTACCAAATTATCTGTCACACGTTGGGCAGAACATGTTCAATTACTCTGGCAGAGTTTCTGAGAAAAAGATTAAGTATCTGTTTGCGTTCAGTCGCCAGGGAAATATGTATGGACTGTACAGATCATCGCCTACCAAACCAGCGCAGATGCTGAAAGTAAGCCATCTTGGTGACCACAAAAAAAGGCGTCATGCGGATTATCCCATGCTCACAAATGTTGATTATGGCTGTTGAACATACACTCTCTCGTGTAACCGATGCCTCATCTGTAGAAAGTAAACAGTTCGGAAGTCCAGCGGTATGGCACACCTTTGCAAAAATCGCTGACAGAAATCAATTCGACGTGAAAAATCGTTTGGGCGGAGGGCGTAGGCCTTCTGAAGGTGGTAGGGGTGCAAGTCAACTTCATGCCATACACATCGAACTGTGGAATTCTTCAAACCTATTTCCTGTGCAACATGTAACGAGCTTGTTGAAAGTGTGTTTTCTAGCAGTACTAACACCACCTCTTCAAGTCCTGGTGTCCGCACTGTGCGTTGGCCACCACGTCTGTCAGACCTACACACCTGTAACACAAAGTAAGAACACCAGGTTTCGAAGTAGGCTTTAAATGTACATGTGCCATCATGAGAATTTGCCAGTGAAAACACGTACCTCTGCAGGAAATGTGAGAGGATTTGGCACTCCATGATTTGGTAACTGCCAAACGTACAATCATTGGACAGTGTGAGCATTTACATTCGCCGCCGCATAAGCACAGTGCATGTCTTCCCTTTCCTACAAAGGATAGTGATCCATTTCCTGTCAGCTCTACGCAGTACCTAACACAAGAGTGTCCCAGTTGACAACAAACTGATGCACAGTGAAGCAGACCCCGCAGTGTGTACACGTGTTGCCCTCTATGTAACGCATATCAAACAGGCATTTGCACAGCCAAAACTAATGCATTCACATCCCAGTAAGAGGCGGAAAACTCATAGTGTTGTCCCATCTGGACATCCGCACAGCGTTTGCAAATATATATATATATATATATATATATATATATGTGTGTGTGTGTGTGTGTGTGTATGTGTATGTGTGTGTCTGAGATCACGTGGAACAAGGAACAAGTGTAAGATTTACTATACATGGATACATGGGGTCTGTCGCCAGCAACATCCATGATGCTACAGTGAACACCAACAGGGAACGATGCACCACGTAACTGAGAATCATATCACATTCCCAGGTACTTGAATCCAAATATGTCAAATTTTTGCTAACCAGAAGTTTTCTGATCATGGTTGTGGTTACCACACCTAAAAGGCAAAGCTATAACAGATTAATACCCAAATCCAACTTTAATGAGAACTTCAAAAACTTGGGACAATGTTGGTACTTTTTGACCATGGTTTTGAGGACTGAGTACCATCAACTGAAGGCTGTTGCCGAAAAGTAGCCAATTTTCGGTGCCATGGTTCACTATTAGTTCAAGAGATTGCTATTTGGATTGAAAAATGCACCTGAAACATTTCAGAGGTTATTAAATGGGGCACTGAGAGGTTTCAAACCATGTTAGGACCTACGTTACTTAGACAGAGCCATGATATTCTCAAAAAACTTGAAACAGCACAACGAGTGAAGGAGGCGTTTAAAATATTGAGGGCTGTACATCTGACGTTGAGTACAGAGAAGTGCCATTTTGCTTTAAAGAGGTAGAATATTTAGCCCATATAACTAGTATAGACACAGTAAGGACAGCTGTGGAGCTAGTGTAATTTGTATGAGAATTCCCAGTGCCTAAGTCGACTAAGAAACTGAAATATTGAGAAACTGAAGTCATTTTTGAGGATGTCAAATAACTGTAAGAAATTTGTGAACGTGTTTGCTGACAGAACACGACCAATCACAAAGTTCCTAAGGAACTGTCTCACACTCATGTAGACAAAAGGGTGTCGGGGGGCGTTTTAATAACTAAAGGTTTTGATATGCAGCCTACTTATGGTATTTACAGACTTTCATGTGATGTAACTAATAAAGTTTTGAGATCTGTTTGAAGAGAGGAGACGAATGGCAAAGACCTACCTGTCGCCTATGCATTCAGACAACTGAATGAAGTGGAGAAGAACTAGTGGATGACAGAGAAGCAGTTATTGAGCCTTATTTATGGTATCACATAGTATGGATGTTACCTTTATGTGAGAAAGTTTCAGGTACTGACCAACCACACGGCTTCAAAATCATTATTGGGACTGAAGGACTCATCTAGTGGGCTTGCTAGATAGGTTCTGAGACTTAATGAGTTTGACTACAAAATAGTGCGCTAGACGTGGGAATAAGCGTCGGGATGAAGAGGCACTAAGCAGCAAGGTAGCAGTTTTGAAAATTTTGTGTCATGGTGTTGTGAAGTGTCAGGCAGCGGAGAGCACTGACGGTGACTAAACAGTACTGGACGCAACCGCTGTTTAGCACAAGTGATGGAGTGTTCAGCAAAGAAACGAGGCTATGGCCACAGGTCATAATACCAGTAAGTCTAAGAAGAGATACTAAAGGAAGCTCATGATCAAATGTTGTCCGGTCTTCGGGGGTGCATAGAAACAAATATGAGAGTAGCGGAGAGATATAAGTGGAAAGGAAGGAAATCAAATGTGGCTCAGTATGTGAGGAACTGTACACTGTAAACCGAGCTAACATGAATCGTAAACGAGAATCCTTGCAGAGATTATCAGAAAATTCTTGGGATAGACCTCTTACTACACTTCACTCTTGCGCCAGCAGCACACCGAATCATATTAACATTAATGGAGGAATTTTCTCAGTATGTGGAGATGGGTGCTATCTCAGATCAGCAGGCAGTGACAGCCGCTCAAGCAATGGTTGACGACTGTGTCTTGATGTGTCAGACACAATAATTACAGACCATGGTACGAATTTAATGTCTGACTGATTGAAGGAGCCGTGTCGGTTATTGCAGGTGAATAGACCAAGAACTAGTCCTCCACAGCCACAGACCAGTGGAAGAGTAGAATCGGTAAATTCAAAAACTTGGATGGTGTCAATTGCTATGTGAGCGTTCACATCATGTGGACTGGGATGTATTTCTAAGGAATGCCGTGTCAGTGCATAATTCAAAAGTATGCGTGATTACAGGGTCGTCCCTGTATGAGATGTTGTATAGTCAGAAAATGCCGTCATCATTCGATTGATAAAGGCAAAGAAGTGTGAAGAGTTTCCAGAAAACAATACGGCTAGTATGTAAATGAGTACAGAAGGGAAAACACGAAGGTGTTAGAGAAGCAGAAGGAATCAGGGAAACTCAGGCAAGTTTACCGCAGTATCAAATAGGAGAATGCGTAAATGTTATCCAGTCCCTACACGCCAAAAGGGAAGTAGAAGAATTTCATAATTACGTTTGAAGGGTCGTATCAAATGGTGGAGACTAGTTCTCCAGTAAACGTGAGGCTTCAGTTGCCAACAATATAGTACATGACAGCCGTGAACGACATTTTCGGGATGTTCCAGAGTCGATTGCATGAGTTTCAAGAATGGAGCCCGAGGCGAAGGAATCACAGGAAAATGTGGGAGTATCCTTCTGAAAAGGGAGAAAAAGAGATGTTTGTCGCTGAGTTACGGTTGCGATACTTCGAGGGCAAGAATGGAAGCAATGCAAATCTTAGCATTACTTGGAACGGCAGATGTGGGCGATGTTAGAGAATTAAACGGGACGGTAGGAGCAGTAAATAATTGGCAGGTGGAAATAATTCATCAGTAGAATGGCACGCTGCACAAAATGAAGTGCTTAACAACACTTGGTTCTTAAGGAAATCAACGGGCAGAGCTATGCTAGGGCATCGGAGGACGCGATGAATCGGAGTTTGGGAGCATTACAATGTATTGTAGAAGAGAATTGTAGGGACAAGGCTCTTACGAGCTTTGTCAGATAGCGTATGGGACGCACACTGCGTTGTATAAAACTAGCAGGAAGCCATACATCAAGCGTTACATGGACAGCTTAGAGCCAGTATTCTGTCACCTAGACGGTACTTGTCGGGACTGCAGAGAGTACGGAGCAAGCTGCCACATGCGTCAAGTTTAATTAAGGAAACTTTGAGGCAAAACGTACCCTTGTACTTCCACATAGAAACGGAAGAACTGACCGAGCATGATCGTGTATTAAGATTCGAGTCTCAGTAGCAGGAAGGTATTCGAAGTTTACGCCATTCATGTGTATTCAGTGAAGTGGGAAGTTCATAAAAATTCGTGCAGATGTTATTGGGCAGGCAACAGTCAGGTTGCACATCAGGGCTCATTTCGAAGTGGGGCTCATCACTGAAGACAATTCTTCACCAGCCAATGAAATTCCACGGTGAAGAGATTTCTAGAGATGCTCTGAATACCATCCTGACTGTCGCAGGCCATAAGACCCGACAACAAGGAGCGATCGTCTGGGGTGACATTTATTTTCATAGCCGGATCACTTTGGCTGTCATAGGCGGTTTCCGGTTTCGTAATCCTTCATGGCAAGCCATCCTAAGCCCACATTTCTGCAAGTTAATGCCCGCCTGCTCACGGCGAGAGGTCCTAATGCTTGTCTTCGTGCTTGCAAAACACTGCATTGGCTACCAAGTTAGCCGGATCTCTTCCCAGCTGAGAACGTTTGGAGCGTAATGGGCACGCCCTCTAAGTACTTTGGAATTTTGAAGATACAACGCATCAGTTGGACAGAATTTGGCCTGATATCCCTCAGAAGGACACCAAAAAACTCTATCAGACAATGGCAAGCCGAATAACTTCCTACATAATCGCCACAGTGGACCGTCATGTTGTTGACTTGCTCAATTTGTGAAGATCTTTCCCTTGAATAAACCAAGCCAATTTGCGCAAAACTTTCACGTAAGCCGGTCAAGATCTTTTCCAGACTTTTGATAACAACGTTTCCCGTTATATGTCACATACGTAATTGAACTTAAATCTTCGATCATAGTTAGGATGCAAGTAATTGCATATCTCTAGTTATATTGGAAGGCATAATATGTTAGGAAGCTACATCAGTCATTTTAAATCTGTGTGCTGTTACCTTAGTTACTGTAAAAAGAGCCTAAATACACATGAATAGGGTGAATAGGTGAGCAGGCGTGCGATTGGTTGACAGCAGACTGCTACACGTTTTTTGGTTTTCTTCTTTTTCTTATTGGGACATCAGTCTTCTGACTCATTTGAACCAACCTCTTTATCTCAGAGTAACAAATGCAAACTACGTCTTCAATTATTTGATGGACATATTCCAATCTCTGTTTCTCTCTTCAATTTTTACCCTCTACAGTTCCCTCTAGTACCATAAATGTTATTCCGTGATGTCTTAACACACGTCCTATCACCCTGTCCATTCTTTTTGTCAGTGTTTTCAGTATATTTCTTTCTTTGTAGATTCGACAGACAACCTCTTCATCGTTTGCGTAATCAGTCCAATTAATTTTCAAAATTCTTCTGTAACACCACATCTCTAATTCTTCGATTCTCTCCTTTTCTGGTTTTCCCACGCCCATGTATCACTACCACACAATTCGGTGCTCCAAGCGTACATTCTCACTACTTCATTCCACAAATTAAGGACTATGTTTGATACTAGTAGGTTTTCATGGCCAGGAATTCCGTTTTTGACTGTGCTATGCTGCTTTTGATGTCCTCATCGCTCCGATCAGCATGGATTATTTTGCCACCTACCTAGCAGAATACCGTAACTTCATCTACTTCGTAATCACCAAACCTGATGTTAAGTTTCTCGCTTTTCTCATTTCCGCTACTTCTCATTACTTTCGTCTTTCTTCGATTGACTCTGAATCCATATTCTGTACTCATTAGACAGTTCAATCCATTCAACGGATTCTATAATTCTTCTCCACTTACACTCAGGATACCATTCTTTCACCTTGACTTTTAGTAGCGCTTTATGACTGTCATTGCTTCTTCGATGAACAGTAGGAGTGAAAGACTACACCTCCTGTCTTACACTCTTTTTAATCCGAGCCCTTCGTTTTTCCTCTTCAACTCTTACTGTTAGCTCTTGGTTTTTTTACATATTGTATATTACCCCTATTTTCTCATAGCTTATCCCTATTTTTCTCAGATTTTCGAATATCTTGCAACATTTTACACTGTCGGACAATTTATTTAAGTCGACAAATCCTATGTACGTCTCTTGATTTTTCTTCAGTCTTCCTTCCATTATCAACCGCAACGCTAGAATCGCTTCTAGCTGTCTTTACTTTTCCTAAAGCTAATCTGATCGCCATTTGACACATCTTCAAATTTCTGTTTAATTCTTCTGTTTATTATTCTTGTCGGCAACTTGGATGCATGAGCTTTTAAGCTGATTGTGCCTTAAGTCTTGTACTTGTCTTTTCTTGCAAACTTACCAATTACGTGGATGATATTTTTCGGAAAGTAAGACGGTATATCGCCAGACTCATACATTCAACACATTAACGTGAATAATCTTTTTGTGGCCACTTCCCACAATTTTAGTTGTTCTGCCCGAATGTTATCTACCCCTTCTCTCTAAATCAATCGTAAATCTTCCAAAGTTCTTTAAATTCTGATTCGAATACGGGATCTCCTATTTTTTCTATGTTGACTCCTGTTTCTTCTTCTTCTAAGGCGTCATCATATAAGCCTTTCACCTCATACAGTTCTTCAATGTACTCTTTCCACCTATCCGCTCTCTCCTCAGCCTTTAACAGCGGAATTCCTATTGCTCTCTTAATGTTACCATGCTTGCTTTTTAATTTCACCGAAGGTTGTTTCGACTTTTCTGTACTCTGAGTCAGTCCTTCCCGTAATCGTATTTTTCTATTTCTTCACATTTTTCCTGGAGCTATTTCGTCTTAGCTTCCCAGCACTCCCTGTTTATTTTATTCCTAAGTGCTATGTAGTTCTGCATTTCTGATCCTTGAACATATTTGTACTTCCATCTGTCATCGATCACCCGATGGATTTCTTTAATCGTCCACTGTTTCTTCGCAGTTACTTTCTTTGCACGTGTGTTTTTCCTTTCAAAGGCTGTGGTTGCCCTGTTTAGAGACGACCATTTCTCTTCAACTGAACTGCCAATTGAATAATTCATAGCCGGCCGAAGTGGCCGTGCGGTTAAAGGCGCTGCAGTCTGGAACCGCAAGACCGCTACGGTCGCAGGTTCGAATCCTGCCTCGGGCATGGATGTTTGTGATGTCCTTAGGTTAGTTAGGTTTAACTAGTTCTAAGTTCTAGGGGACTAATGACCTCAGCAGTTGAGTCCCATAGTGCTCAGAGCCATTTTTTTTGAATAATTCATAATCACAGTGTGTATAGCCTCAAAAAACTTCAAGCGTATCTCCTCATTTCTTAATACTGCATTATCCGACTTCTTTGCCCACTGATTTTTCCTGACTAGTCTCTCAAATTTCAACCTAGTCTTCTGAGTCTTTTAATCTTACAAAAATTCAAATCACCCAGCACCAGACCAGCATATGACACTTCGAGGTACAAGAAGTAGCGTTTGGTGGAGCTCTGTATATGATATACGTGGGCATTCAGATGAGTTTCAAAGAGGGGCAAAGTGTGGGGTAGTTAACTAAAGAGGTTATTTCTGCCCACTTTGCACTCAGGAATTACTCATGCACTATTGCAGCGTTGCTAGCGAACTTAGCGTGAGTTCATCCAGAACTGCGATATAATCTTATGAGGCGACACATAAAAGGCAAAAAATAAATAAATAAATAAATAGATATTGTACAGGAGCTTGCCGAGCTGCAAACATCATATCGCAGAATACCCAGAGATAAAATAACTGAGTACCTAATCAGCCACTCCTGTAACATACGCTGATAGGCCAAAACAATGTGACCACCTTATTTATAGCGGATTGCTGCACCTCTGAACGCAATACAACAGCATTCGGAGTGACATCGAATACGCAACTCCTTGGTACGTTTCCGGACGTATGTAGCACTACATGTTTACGCAAATGTCATACAGAACCTGAAATTACAACTCTGTGGACTGTGGGCTCGAAGATGGTGCACGACACTGGGTGAGATTAGAGCTACCTGCTTTACGTTAGCCAGTATGGTGGCCAACATGTTAGCTTAAGTTGACTATCATGCTCCTGAAAGGACCGTGGCCCGATTCTGGACTCGTGACACAGACAACTATCCCATCGATGCCGGGGAAAATATCAAGCAAATTGCGATGCGAAGAATGCAATAACTTTCACGTACCCACAGCAGCTATGGTGCCTGCGGTAACTCTACAGCTCCCATGAAAATCCAAATGAGTATCCTTCGTAGAATATTATTGTATCCGCCGGTCTGCATCCTTGGCGCGGCGCTTGTTTTCGGCGGCCGTTCGCCTGGATGAGGGCGTAAACCGACATCACCATCGCCCTGGTGTTACAAGAAACGTTGCTCTTCCAACCCAGTCACACGTTTACGTCGATCCACTGTTGGATCTCTATGACCCCGTGACCACTGCCATCTTAATTCACGATGTAGTTGGGCCAACGTTGAAATACCTAGGGATGTTCTGCTTCGGACATCCATCTTAGACTATGAGTGCCAAACGGTAGATTAAGGGTTGGAGACGCCACTTTGAATACACTTGGGCCTGCTCCGTCATTACATAATGCGTCAGATCCGCCACTGACTTCCACCTATCCTACTTCACAGAGCTGACAAGCCTGCAACCTCCACGGTCTGTAGTGAAGCATTGTCGTCAAACCCCTTGTCGCCTATTCGACGTCAACCACCTTTCGTGGATTCTCACGACAGCAACACTTCAACTGCCTACTGGCTACGCCCGATTCCGAAATGCTTGTTCCCAGGCGCTAGGCCATAATAATCTGCCCTTTGTCAGAGTTATGTATGTCCATGGATATCCTTATTTACCGCCCATAACATCGCTAGGATGAGTTCCCATTCCCCTCCGCTTCGTTTATACGGTTACCTTACCACGTCATGTGCACAGAACGCTAGCATACGAAAATGGCCCCACACTGAACAGTGATCATAATATTTTGGCTCGTCAACATGTCAGAATATTTGGACTGGGAATGTGTATTGCAGTTCAATTTAACTGGCTTAAATCTTTCCAGTAAACAGACGTGGCACTAAAACTACATATGCGTTAAGTAATAAACAGTAGACCAATTACAGCAGTTGAGCAGTGTTAGACGCTTTTCTAATTTCTTTAAAAAATATGTGATCGTGGTACTTGTTAGTGTGTAAATAATATCAGTACGATCACAATTTGTATTAATATCATGACTTCAGCATGAAAAGGATGATGGAGACAATCAGTCTCTGTACATCCATGAAATCTGTTTACCATGACCCTACTGACGGAGCTTGAGCCTTGATTGAATCAATGAATGAATGAACCTCTGAAAGCTGCCTGCAGAATAATGAACGTCGTAGACGGAGAAGTGAATGGGTCCCAAATGAATCTGGTGAAGTTTTCTTCATACACTGTATGTTAAAGGTAATATTCGTCATATAGTACGTAGAGGCAACTCGCACTCGCTGAATCTCGACCAGAAATTATTTGATTTATATGCTAGTTGTTGAAGAAATTCTCAATCACAAATTAGATCGTGAAAGAGAGGTACTACTCAGTAAATATTTTTCCTAAAGAACTGTCATTTAGGGTACATGATGGGATTCGTGTCTTCTACAGTGTTCATTGAGAGCGGACAGCAGGTGGTTGTAGTCGTATTTATAATGTATACCTGCCTTTTATGAGTGTTTATGACTGGTTTGCATCGAGTTCGTAAACTGTTTTGATAAGGAAATTGTAATGTCTCAAGGGTCCACATCACATTAAGTAATGTAGATGCACGACCGCGTCATCTGTGATCTGTATTATGTAATGCGCAGACTTGCTTGAGCAATGGTAAAACCTATGCTAATGACGAGATGTGCACGATCATGCCGTTCGGTGTCTGAATAATACAATAGTGAAGTTATTCAGTACTAGACAAAGCTACGCGGAAGTTGTATGAAGAATCATAACAAGAAAGAATAATGCGTGACAAAGACGTCTAAATATGATATATTCGCGTTAATTGTATTTGACGTATTTAGTGATGCCTTAATTTAAATTTCTCTGCAAAAGCTTTACTAATTTTATAAAAATCAATGTTTAATGCGAGAAAGACTGTTTAGGCGGGAATGTTATTATTTAATTGTATTATTAACATGTTTGTAGACAGCTGGCACGACATTTGACGACAGTAAGGGTGCAATGAAACTTTTTGTTTGGTTTTTGGCGGGTTTGCAAGTTGTAAGGCAATTGGCGAGACATACATTCCGAAACAATGTGTGGCGACCTTAAATTTGGGCTGCATATTATCAGATAATGTGAAATGAAGTATAATGTACTGAGCTGCTTACGAACTATTATTGTAATGAGTTACTGCCATTTGAAGACAACGTTGTAACTTACGAAGATTTAATGACTATACGGTATGCAGTATGTTTATACTGGAATCAAGAGCATGGCTGCTCTTCGTATGGGCTGACGAATATTCTTTGTGGTTATAATTAAGTAGAATGAAGATCATGAAGATTCGTTTAACAATATTTCAAGGCAGAAGCCACCCATAATACTGGGACTTGCTTTCGGTATGCAGCCTTTCGGACGTAAGTGCACCACTCTTCAAATGTACTACAGTTGAAACTTCTCCAAACCATGTTCAGGACAGTAAATGTAATTCATTCTCCTCTGAAGTGGAGAAAATAAAAACTTGTGCATTATTTGTTATGAAAAGGAATGTTTAACTGTTGTAATAACCACGAAGTAATGAGAATATATTTCAGCTTTCCTTGAGAATTTAAAAGAAACTTATTTCATTATACAGTATATTACGAAGTGTTGTGCACTGAGATCAAAGACATCTGTTTAAGTGATGAATCTGTTGTCAGGCAGGGAGACAGCCGAGTATGGACTTCAAGTAAGTGAACGTTGTTTTGTTTTAAGAATGACTGGATACTAATGTTAACCGACCTGCCCCTAATGCAGTGTGACCACTTTAGCTAAGTAGTCAGCATGTGTGACTGCCATGCAGTAGTTCCAGCCAGGATCGATTTGCGGCCGGTTCGGAGATTTTCCTCACTCGGGGGCTAGTTGTTGTGTCGCCACACGCCAGCCCCCCAGAGTGGTGTCAACTGACAAAAATTTCCGCTCGGAGGCCGAACTTAGCCAGGTGGTCACTCCTGGCCATCAACGCCACATGATCATTTCACTTTTTCACTAATTCGGTTCTACAAGGGCACATTTATCATCACTTTCCAAATTGGTAACAAGAGGTAGGTCAAAGATGTTATTACTGGCGCAACTGTCAAGAACAGTTATGGCTGGAGTAAACGCTGCTTATCGCAGTAACATACTTGACACTCACTCTCCAAAGTGTCAGACATGCTGCTAGTTGTACTTATTACAGTGTTGTGCAAGTCAGATCGAAAACATACAAACCATTTATGTTTCACTTGAAGTAATCTGGGCGTTTTATATTGTTACTCAGCTAATGCGTCAATTAATTATCTGTAATACGTGTCATATTAGATGTGTATTTTATTTCGGGGTGGAAGTGATAATTACTGTATATGTGGTTATGTGTTATTGGTAAATGCATGGGACCAGATTTTTAGGATTAATAGGGAGGTGTTACAATTGACGGTATATACACGTAACTCATGACTGACCTGGACGTTTTCAATGGTCTTATTAGGCTGTAGGAACCACGAACGACGTAGTTAAGCGTGCAGTGGATTTGATGGTTACACCATGAGAAATGTCTAGCCATAATATGTTTATTCTTTGTTATCTAGGCGGAGAGAGTTCCGTTCGTTTACGCTTGACTTCACTTGTATTTATAACTTGTGAAACCTCCCCTTAGAAAAATTTATGAATTACTGTGCTGGAAAACCGCTGCGTTATTTGATTTTCCAACAGATGAGCAAAACTGAACGTACTCAGACATTTCTCTCTTCACTTATTCTTATCATCAATAAACTGACACACAATATTTTTAACGCATTGCAATGTGAATTTCAATAATCCCTAAAAAAGAATGGCCCTGACTAACAATAACCTATACCTTTCATCAATCAACTACCTCACAAAAATCTTCGTTACAAGAACTACTGCAATACAGCGAGCGCCAATACTGCCAGCTAAATAAAAGATTCTAACTACGGAAGGTACTAGCTGCTGATAGGCAAACTTAGCAAATGAAAGATTTTGATAGAGAACGAACAATGTATTTACCTTAATAGTGTTCAAAAGTCATAATATACATATATCAGTTCATGACATCCAGTCTTACAAATTTACTCTTTCTGATGGTCACACGCCCAGATCATTCGCTCTCAAAACTCCGCCATCTCTCTCCCCACATCCACCACTGCTAGCGGCTCACCTAAAACTGAGAAATGCTACGCGCTGTTGACATCCAACTGCCCAACACTACAATAGCGAATACTCCAACAATGCCGACCAGCCACAGACTGCACACAGCATAGCCAGTGATGTTCATACAGAGCGCTACATGACGTAACCAACATAAAAACCTAAACGGCCTACTTACACTTGATTTGCGAAGTAAACAGATCAACCACAAGTTTTTTCTGTAAGGTTAATAAAGAGCCGCATAGTCTAGACTCTTAAACCTAACGGTAAATAAGAACTACTGTGCACAGGTAACCGAGATTTTCGAGTCTAAAGGCTTACCAGAAGATCGAGGATATGTAATTAGCAAGCCTCGAAGACGACGTACCGAAGCAACTCGAGGAAGTTAAATTGAAATTAGATACGTAATCCACTCCAACGACAGGCATCATCTTTGTCAGAAATTTCAACGGAGACGGTAGCGAGAATATTTTTGTCATCATGGACTTCGCGTTTCCAGTGTCCGTTGTGCGTGACGACTGATCAAGAGTTAAAGTTACAATCCACATTATTTCTAGAATTGGGCAAACTATGTGGATTTCGACACCACGGCTCGACTGAGTATCAACCAAGGAGCAACAGCATGGTGCAGTGGTGACATAGGGCTCTAAGGCCAGCCCTGATGTGTCGTAACGACAGCTAGACTTCAGCCTTGCCATTAGTAGTGCTAGGCCTCATAACTGGTGAGACCCTCAGGATCTTTGTCTTTATTTTGTTTGTCTCATGCCATCATTTTTTAAGTATACTGTTAATGTCCCTCTGTCCAGAATACCTATGTAGTTCACGATCTTAAGAATTGATATCTGTAGTCTTAATAATTTGATTCCTCTTGCGATATTTAAATTCACATGCTGCCTTGTTTCTTGCATTAAATGTAGAATAATGGGGGCGTAAGCCACGACCCTGTCATAGACGTTTCTCAACACAAACCTGTCTTTCCTCATTTTCAGATAAGATTTGTAGATACCTCACATTGCTCGTCTACTAAATTTTCCAGGAAACACAGCTGTGTCCTGTACATGTCCCTATTTCTTACTATTCTCTTGTATTCTTCCCGTTTTTTTTAATACTTTCAGCGTTTCCTATTTCCAACCCACAATTGCTGAACCGTATATCTGACTTTGCAATAAGAGGGAAAGAAAGAAAGAGCATCAATTTATGTGCCTAGCTCGATAAGTTGGAAAGAAAACTAACAATGTGACTCAAAGAAACTGTATGGCCGTGTAAACTGTAAGAAAGACTCTAACGTAAATTACTTAAATCAGTAAATTATTTCCACTGGCAAACGAATGGTTGAGAACCCATCCAATTTTATCTTGCAACATTAATTAAAATTTATTGGCCAACAGTTCACGACTAACAAAGAACAATGCACAACATCCCTTACTTAACATAAAAGAGTAAATTTGTACTCTCAGAGCTCCGTTGTAATCTGTCAACACCTGAAGCGTAATCTGTGCATTGTTTTCAGTGAACAAAGCACTTCAGTGGTTAAGGGAATCTGTTTTAAGTTAATATCTGTTAATTCACCAGTGCTTGTGAAAGAAATGAGACTACCTCCCTACCTTGACATTAGTTGTCAATCTATTCCTAGCTCTCAATGTTTACGATTGTGATAAAAATTTCTATACCTTCCGGCGTATGGAGTGATTCACTTATTACTTGTAGAGCTGTCTGTATTATTACAGTACCTACAGTGATCCATCGTGGATCTTGCAGCACTTCTGCCATATATTTTGTAACCTTCTTTAGATTATTTAATCTGCTTACCTGTAACATCTATTGTTGCAGATGTTGCATTCATAAGGAAATAAGAGGAAGATAGAAACCGAAACTATAGAAACATTCCCGTATAAATAGTGTTCAAACAGTTTCATTATATCACTTAGGATATAATGTGATGAAATGTGATGAAATGTGATGAAATGATCATCTTGTAGAAAACATCCTACATAAATGTTATACTTTATTTATTCGGCACTAAACATCACATTTACCCGGTCTTTGTTAACACGCCAATAAAGGGGGCAAATCGATGGCTCTTGTTTATGTCTCGTATGACGGACCCGTCTGTAAAAAGCTTTATATAGGGATGGGCAAAAGATTACAGGATCCTCTCGCTAACTTGTACAGCCATCCGTTTATCCTCGATGGCGATGACACGTGTCCAACATCCGTATATGATATCGGCCTCAAGTAAGACTGGCCTATCTCCAAGCCAAACCCACGTGACTGTAACCCTGAGGAATCGATTGGTAGCTGGCCGCCTACGTACTCATCTACACTGATCATCAAGCTTCAACATCCTGCACTCGTCTCAAGGGAAAATATCTGATGCTACTTACAAACATCCCATTACAACTTTTCCTTTGCCCAACTTCTCTGCATAACTCCGAACTTTCGCAAAACACGCGTGAAGGTAAAAGTCATTGCTACACCTCCCGACCACAAAACACTGATTGCGGAACGCTCCTCTTCTGTGGTGCAAACAGAGAGAGGCGCGGCCATCATTACATCGCAACAGCGGAAGCATATTGATGCGATTAAGCAGCAACCTACCACCGGCGAAGGCAAAGGTGTGTCTGGGTAGATATAGAAATCCCAGTGTTCGCCCCAAATGCTACGTTTTGGGCTACAGTTTGCAGTTAATAACCATTATCTGTTGTTACTGACTGCGGGCGATATCTACGATGCAGATTTTCAGACAGTGATAAGTTTTCGAATGACATTGCTGTGTTGCCCACCATTCCGGTGGGCTACTTTCCATAATGAAAACCGTGTTTGCTGTAGAGTGACAAAGTCTCTACTAACCGCACTTCGAAGAACCTTCCAGATCCTTAAAATGCAAAATTAAGAAGGCATACTGGTTACTGGAAGTAACATTCGTATCCTACATTCTTCATAAAATACTGTAATGTCCGCCTGTATTGTAGCTAAACTTCGGCTACATGGGCCAGTCTAACATACCCGATTCTAAAGCAGATATGACAGTCACCTGTAGTGATACTAAAATAATGTATAACAAATATGTACTAGAAAAAGTGTGCAAGTTTATAATCGATTAGTGGAACACTTTGATTACTTTTTGTATTTAAGAAAGCTAAAGACCAAGAATTTGTGGAAAGGAAAAAATTAGAAGAGAATGAAAATGAAGCTGACATGAAACGTCCTCTTAGAAAAATTATACAAGACTGTGCTTAAACTGACACACAATATTTTTAGCGCAACGCCATCTGACTTTCAAAAATCCCTACAAAAGAATGGCCCTGACTAACATTAACCAATACCTATCACAAATCACTTACCTCACAAAAATCTTCGTTACTCGAACTACTGCAATACAGCGAGCGCCACTACTGCCAGCTTAATAAAAGATTCAAACTACGGAAGCCACTAACTACTGATATGCATTGTTAGCAAATGAAAGATTTTAATAGAGAACGAACAATGTATTTACCTTAATAGTGTTGAAAAATCATAATATACATAGCAGCTCATGACATCCAGTCTTACAAATTTCAAAACTCCGCCATTTCTCTCCCCACATCCACCACTGCTGGCGGCTCACCTCCAACTGCGCAACGCTATGCGCTGTTAACATCCAGCTGCCCAACACCACAGTGGCCAACAACAATGCAAACCAGCCACAGACTGCACACAGCACAGCCAGTGATTTTCATACAGAGCGCTACGTGGCGTTACCAATATAAAAAGCTGAACAACCTACTTACATAGCCCCATGCTCCCCACAAAAAATTTTACAAATTGTTTTGGGCAGTGGCCAATAATGATTTGATAAAATTTTTCATAATTACAATAACAAAGATATGAAATGCACAGCCGGCCGAAGTGGCCGTGCGGTTAAAGGCACTGCAGTCTGGAACCACAAGACCGCTACGGTCGCAGGTTCGAATCCTGCCTCGGGCATGGATGTTTGTGATGTCCTTAGGTTAGTTGGGTTTAACTAGTTCTAAGTTCTAGGGGACTAATGACCTTAGCAGTTGAGTCTCATAGTGCTCAGAGCCATTTGAACCATTTTATCAAATGCACACACTTATTGATTCAATGTTGGTCAAAAGCTAAAATTTTCTCACAGTCCATAAAGACAGTCCTGATTATTCATCACAGTAAAATTGCAGTGTTTTTCTCAAAGTCTGAGCAGTAAAAGAAAATGCACATGGAAGTAGTGGATTTCCATGCAGTCTTGAAGAAGTAGTGTTGTCCTTCCAACGGAGAGACAGTGCTGACTCTCGACATGCAGACAGGTAATGGGCCACAACAGAGCAAACCCACAGCAGAGTCATTCGAAGTTTTGAAGAATATTTGTAGGTAGGTCATCACAGAGTAGACCCACTGTAGTCCTGGTAGAGATTGTGGTATTGATGGGCCACCAAAGGTGCAGACCCACTGCAGTCCTTGTAGAAATAATGGTATTGATGGATCATCAAAGGTGTAGACCCACTGTAGTCCTTGTAGAGATGGCCAGCAGCCATCTGCTGCGACTGTGCAGGTGCACAATCACCATCGAAAAGTCTTGCAGACAATATAGCAAGTCCATAACCACCACTTGTGCCCTCACAAAGTTTTTGGAAACGTCCTTAGAACCAGCAATGCTGTTATCCAGTCCCTTGCTGAATTACTAAAGCACATGCAAACGCTAACAGTCCCTACTTCTCACATATTGTCCATATACTACGACCAACAGAAACGTGTGCAGTGAAATGGAACTTACAAGTTCATAATATGATGAACTGGTGTCAATTACAATTTTATAACATTAGAACACAATTACAAAGGTACAAAATACATCATTAAAGAACATAACAATACAGATAACATTTGTAGTATACGCTTTACAAAAGAATCGAAATAACATATACATCAGTCTTACAGGAATTATGACATAAGTAGATACATAAAAAATCAGAATAACTTTTGAAACATCAACCTCACACATGAGCAACAAAACAGAACAGATAAATAATGTCTAAACATCTTTACAAAGTAAATAACATACTATTAATACAAATTATATTTGAGGATGACAGTATTCCTCATCATAGTGAATGTAGCTGAGTATTAGAAAAATTCTACAACATAAATCGTATCAGATAAACACATAAAGACAGGATGAACACAAATACACAAGGGTACACAAACATATAGCGGAATAATACAAAAGGAAAGGACGGTGTTTGTTTTACTGCAGTATTTTGCAAACAAAACTTTCTTTGCTTCTTGTAGATCTCAGTCCTATCTATACCTGCTTCCAGTATTCTATTCATATTTCTTTCAAAATAATTATTTCTCAGTGGACAATACTCATTTTGGCCCAAATCTTTTTCATATAACTTCTCAATGCATTCTTTCCCTATTGTCCATAGTCAGTTTCTTATATAGTCTACCCCCTCTTAAGCTAACTTAAATCTACTGAACTCAGATGCATAAACTAAGGGACGAGGCAATGCAGCAGCACAAAACAATTAACACAAACAGCAATGACAAAAAATGCAAATTGCCAAACCAAGCAGCTGTAAATCTAAATTAACAGAGAAAATGCAACATTACAACTATTGTGAGCCAATGTGGAGCAACAAGAAAAATAAATCAGTAGTAAAACTGGCTTAACAGAGTAATACAAAGTGATATTCAGAAGCACTATGCCTGGCAAATAGCAGCAGCAAATGCAATAGCTTATATCTAATCATGACAGAGCTCAAGCACAAAAAATAGTAGACTAAAGACAACAATGCAGATAAGAGAAATGTCTATTCACATCTTAATATCTATGTCATTAAAGTGGTGCACCACAAAAACTTATTCTATAAAATAAATTACCAAATACTTGAAAAGAAAATTATGTATGCAGTTCCTGTGAAGGGTAATGTCTTTTTGTGTTTCCTCATTTTCTTTTGGAAGTATCACAAAATTATTATTTACTGGATCTCTAGACAGAAAATATCTATATTATTACATCTATAAAATTTTATTTTAACCAATGCTGCAGAGCAGCTAGAAACTAGATATTAAACAAAATAGGCAAAGCAAGGTGTGAAACGTCATTCACTAGCCATATGGCATTTCATAATGCAGTAAACAATCTTTCAACTAGCAAGACAATAGACATGAAATGTTTCTCATCATTTCATTTCAGTAAATATCATAAATTAAGAACTCTACAGTGTAATCATGTTTTCAAGTTTGAGGGTGTCGTATTTACGATGCTTTCTACAAAGGAATGTCAATAGTGAGGATAATGGCCTCTTTTTTTTTTTCTTCTCCACCTGTGCATCTGAAAGGCACATACTAATGGCTTTTTTCCAGGTGTCTGTTGCGCAGCTGGGTGCCCACCACGCATTACGTGAAGGTGGTCACTTAACTTTCTTACCGAAATATTAACGACAGCAGTTTCCGCTACAGTGACAGTCTCACATAAAAATATTTCACAGGTCAAGAATTTGCGTTACAAATCTGTAGAAAGAAAATCCTATTGATATAACAGTGTCCAAAAAATTTTTTTCGGCATTGTAATACATTCACACATTTACATACATTTCATAACTCTTAAAGTACGATTCTTGGTTTCCAACAACCTTTTTCACAATCCAGAGTCCCTAATCACTACTCATTATTCCTTACCTTATTCGTCAACACTTCGTCAATATTTCATCATAACAGATACGTAGCATAATCAAATAACTCATATAGCAGTAGCTTATTGATCATAAACATACCTCAACAGCATAATACACATAGTCATCGTACTAATAACATCATAACACCTCAGTCAACTCTCAAAATCGTCATAGCTTTCTCCAATAATTTCAAAACCAAAAAAAATTCTCTGCTCATGTCAAAAGTGTCATCTGCCTCAAATGTACTTTAAAAATCGTGATCCCATACCAAATGCATCATTCAAAGCTCTCATAGTATCACAATGGTTCCGAAAAAATAAGAACATTTCACAAAGTACAGACAAAGTACATTTTCATAAGTGTGAAGTTATCCAACCGTGTAATTACGTAAACATCTGTCACTGATGTAGAAAAAAAAATGTTTGTTTCTCTGTTAAATAATCAGGTAACTGTATAATTCTGTGTTGGAGAAATATGGTACCGATGTGTAAAGTTCTATAAGCAAACACCATATTAGCTAGGGCTCCTTGTGCTTGCCAAACATATGGTACACAAAGTAGGTGTGTACCCCCTGAGGATAAATGAATAATACCCTCAGGTGTTACAGATTACAGCAATGGAACGAAATGTACCACGGAAAACCTTTGTATCATTGTACTTCAAATATCTTTAAAAATGTTTTAAGTACAAAATTAATCACTCAAATACATGTACTGTAGCGCTAAACTGTGCGTCTTGTAAGATAATCTCTTTGGAAGTATCGTAGTTATCCTCCTCCAAAAGCTAAGTTCCGCAAAAGTCAATGTACTTACCTCATGATAAAAGTGAAATGCTTTGCGCATAGATATCTTAGTTATTACGCTTATTGCCGTGGTGAAGAAAGTACTGTGATGTAACATATTGTTGTGCTATGGAAAAGTCTGTCTCATTGTAGCTATACCACAAAAGTTACTACTGAAACATGTTTTACTTTCCAGAATAATACAGAAAAACTGTGCAGATATAAAACAGAAACACTGCAAAAGCAACATTGTAAATTGTCACTCATTAGTAGCATCGTGATACAATCGTGTAGCTGTCACATAAACTAACCACTGTGTCATCTGGTATCTCACAGAAAGTACTTTAAATCCAGAATGTATTTTCAAGTAAACCAAAATGTTGCATTAAAATCTCATTAGCAGTACCAGTGTATGTTCTAAGTATGTAAGCCTTATAGTCGTTACGTAATCGTGCAACTAACAATCAAGAATTTACACACACAATAACACTGTGACGTCTGTTCACTACAACAATGCATTCGTAATTTCTGTTTAAATAAGTTCTCTTGGTTCTCATTGGATATTTAACTTCAAACATTGTTGCATGGTAACAGTTTCTAAGTCTGACAATGCATACTATAAATGTGAAGTGAAAAGTTTTGTGGCAAAGACAAAGTTAAAAAGTAGATTATCTTTCAATAAACGATTTTACATGTGAAATGTGGTGTAAACCTTTACTCTTCTTAGTACGCAGTGTTTCAACTTCAACGTAATTGTCATGTGGTATACGTCGGATTCTGTAAACTAGAAAGAATTTGTGACTCATATGTTTCTTCTTATGTGACAATGAATGAGCTTTAATGAGAACTTTCTGACCAATATATAACTTCTTTGCATTTGCTTTACCGTGTAGTTTTCTCCTTTTGTCTGCTGCAGATTTTATATTTTTAAGGGGCAAATCAATTATATCTTTGTGTCGAAGTTTACGTGTATTCGGGAAAGGTACAAGCTCTCTGATTCTGTTCGGTGGTTCTTTATTCTTCAGTACAAGAGTAGGTGGGAAAGCAGTGGAATCATGAGGCATTTCATTCAGCACATTTTGAAATAAGTGTAAATATATGTCCCAATGCAGATGCTTTCTGTGACAATAAAGTCTGCAAAGCTTATTGATTTCTTTCACAATCCGTTCAGACGGGTTAAATGTGGTGAGTACAATGAAATAAAAACAGGTTTGATTTTATGATTCCAAAGCATGCGTGACCAAACAGCAAATCTGAATTGCGGTCCGTTATCTGAAATGACTTTACTAACGTGTCCAACTTCACGTAAGAAATTTTTAACAATGGCGTTGGATACTGACCGTCAAGTGGCTTTACGTATCGGTGTCAAAGAAACAAATTTTGAAGTAGGTTCAACAGCGACTAGAACGTACGAAAATCCATTAGATGTTCTGACAAACGGTCCCAAGAGATCAACAGCAGTAAATTCCTTTAATTTAGAAGGAATAATAGGAAACAACGGAGCACGATGTGAGACAGTAGATGGTTTCGCCTTTTGACAAAGTTTAGAAACAGACAAGACTCTTCGAATTCTCTTTTCCATATTGTTAAAATAAAAAGTCGTTCGAAGAATATGATAACGTTTTCGTAGACCAAAATGTGCGTAGCTGAAATGAATGTACCAAATGAGCTTATTAACATAATCGTCTGGAATGCAAAGTACCCATAGCTCGTCATCAACAGTGCAGCGTTTGAAGAGTATATTGTTTCTAACCAGGTAATAATGCTGAATCTGAGTGTGTGTCTTTTCATGCCATTTACTTTTGATGTCTTTCCAAATCGGATCTTTATCTTGTTCATGAGCAATGTCCTTTAAAGATGCGGTGATGAAGTTTTCAAAGGCGACTTTCTGAATGTAAAGAATACTGAAATTTTTCTCGAGGTTGCTTTCTGTGTTACTTTTCTCAAGCCCAGCCGGTGCACGTGATAGTGCGTCCGCAACAATGTTTTCCTTGCCGGGAATGTAAACTATTGTGAAGTGGAATTCTTGCAGAAATAAAGCCCAACGTTTTAACCTGTCATGATTTAATTTTGAAGACATAAGAAATTGTAATGCACATTGATCACTGTATACTTTTACGTGCTTACCAGTAAGAAAGAAACGGAATTTGTTAAATGCCCAAACGATAGCTAAAGGCTCTAATTCAGTAACGGAATAGTTTTTTTCAGATTTTGTTAGCACTCGGCTAGCAAAAGCAATGGATTTCTGAACGGCAGTGTCATTTTCTATGGCTTCTTGAAATAAATGGGCACCAAGACAGACTTAAGAGGAATCCGTACTAAGGCAGAAATCTTGTGACAGATCTGGATGAGCTAGTATTGGCGCGTTAAGTAGCGATTCTTTCAAAGAATAGAATTCCATGTGTGCTTGTTCGTCCCAGTTCCAAATAGTATTTTTTACAGTGAGAGAACAAAGTTTTGGTGTAACAAAAATTTGCATATTCTGAAAACGACGGTAAAAACTTACGAGACCTACAAAACTGCGGACTTGTTTTTCTGTGGATTGAACTGGAATGGCTCTGATTGCTTCTAACTTTTCAGGATCCGGCTGAATGCCTTCAGAAGAAATAATATGTCCCAAAAACTTCACCTTTTCCTACCGAATTCAGACTTTTCCAAGTTAACTGTAATTCCAGATTCTGCAAAAATATGTAACACGCTGTTGAGGATGCGATTATGTTGTTGCCATGAGGCTTCTGCTATCAGAATATCGTCCACATATAAGGTGATGTGACGTTTTAAGAACTCAGGTAATATGGAATTTAGCCCGCGATTGAATGCTGCCGAAGAAATCTTCAAACCAAAAGGAAGTTTCCGAAACTGATAACAAACGCCGAAACAAAGGAAAGCTGTGTATTTTCTACATTCTGGATGAAGTTCTATCTGATAAAAGCTGGATCTGAGATCAATAGAACACAACACTTTTACACCATTAAAGTTTTGAAGAAGTTCTTCTAACGTTTGCGGCCTGTCTGTTTCAGGAATGATGATAGTATTGATTTGTCTCGAATCTAAGACAAGCCTGATCGATCCATTTTTCTTCTCAGTATCATGTAATGGATTGATGTATGAGCTTACTGCAGGCTCAATAATGCCCTCGTCAAGCATAGATTGTATTTCTGTTCTAACACGGTCCCTATAATGTGCTGGAATTACGTATGGTCTAACACGAAGTTTAGTATGCTCACGAACACGAAATTGGTATTGAAATCCCTTGATTGTTCCTGTTTTGTGAGTAAAAACTGTGGAATGTGCTTGTAAAATCTCAAAAAGGTCTTGCCTATCACTGTCATTACAATTCTCAATTGTTTGAATTTTATTCTGAATTAACTCATTAGTGTCAAATGCGCCGTCGATATCATCCCTATCAGTACTTGCAGAGTGATTGTTAGTGTCAAGTTCCGTCGAAAATTCCGAATTGTTGTCTAACAGGAGGTAAGGCCGATTAATTTCTTCGTCATGGTTTGAGAGCCAATCTTCAAATTTCAAAGCTATTGACCTACCTTCTTTCTCTAAACTTATTTCAGCATCGCGAAAGTTTAAGATTAATTTGTATTCATTCAAAAAGTCTACTCCCAATATAATTTCCGTCGCAATAATGGAACAATAAGAAAGTTCATACACAAGCTGTGGCTTTGACAAAAGAATTCTAAGTTGGTTTGTTGGCGTACATCTACACTTTTTCCAAAGGTTGCACCTTGTAATTTAATCTTACGTAACGGAAGTGTGGGACAATCGTTCGATTTCTTGCATTTGCTAAAGGCTGTTTCACTAATTACTGAAATGGGACTGCCAGAGTCAAGTACTGCCGTAAATTTTACGTCATTTACTGTAATGTGAATCACAGGATATGCAATGTTGTTATGTTTTACGTCGTGCTCCTGGAGTAAGATGTCCCTAATGTCTTCCATTTTTACGTAATTACTAGCTACGGCAGCTGCGTCGTCAGTTTCATAAGTACGTTTTGTGGCAGCCAGCGATATGAGTCATTGCCTATTGTGTCTTTGTTGGCGCGCATCGTTATTGGAATTTGGAGACCTAACTTCTACAAATTCACCTTGTCGAGAGGGCCCTGCTCTGTTTGAATCCCGCCAGTTCTGATGCAATTCAGGTCTGTCGTTACGATCATATCGTCTGTCGTCATGTCGGTAGATTACATAGTATTTTTCTTGTCTGTCACGTGGTGGAGAATTTCTCCCTGAATCACAACTGCGCGCTGGACCATTGCGTCTAAACTTATTCTGTCTACCTTGGTAATATTTATTTTGGTTCCCAAATTGTCTGTTTCTCTGATTGTCTCTGTGATAGTCACTACTCTGCCAACGGTTGTCATATGGGTGGTGTCTGTTTTGGTCACGATTTGTGTTGTGAGAATAGCCTTGTCGTGTCCAGTTATTATTTCTTTCATCGCGGAATTGCGACGGATGTGACCTGTAATTGTTGTGTTCCTGTTTTCCCATTCCGCAATTGTCAGTGTCAATTTCTAATTCTTGTAAGAGTCCCTGAAAAGCTTCAATGTCGTCTTTGCAACGTCCTGCCAAAATAATATGTCGTAAATGTTCAGGTAATTTGATTAAGCAAATGCGGATGAGTTCTGAGGGGCTGTATGGGTTTGACACGTACTGATTCTCGTGCAACATGTCTTCAAAATATTTCACACGACTGGAAAATTCAGATTGTTAGAAATGTTTCATCATTATGATGCTATGTTTTACTCGGTCTTGTGTAGCTTGAGTCCAATATGCTGAGAGGAAGGCATGGTAAAATTCTCCTTCACTGTGACAATCGTGAATGACCGATCGCATTCTTACAGCTGGTTCATTCTCTAAATAGCCAAACATAAATTCTAATCTGTGCTCTAATGACCAGTTGGGAGGAAAACAATGAGGGAATTGATGAAGCCACGCTTGTGGATGAATGTCGTTGCCAGAATTCTTAAACGTTTTAAATTTACATGTAGTAATGAACAGCTTATAGTCAAAATCGTCATGTCGGCGAGTCGCATATCGGTCACTGTTACGTCGTTTCGGCGGTTCCATCCTAAAGTATGTTGTACCTTGCCAATTTATTTCATCATTTCCGAAATGCCCTGTGTTATTGTTCTGTGGTTGTTCCGTATTTCTATGTCCCTCTTCCCATATTGGGGCGCGAGTGTCGTCTGAATTACGTAATTCTTGTATTACCTGTGTCAGCTGATCTTGTACTTCCCGGATTTCTCTTTGGTGTTGCGTATTAATTTGATTCTCATTTTGTTTGAATTTCCTAATTTGTTCGCACTCTTCTGTGTCATTAAAGACTACCGGTTTTGTGTCATTCAGATTATCATCTACCTTCGTAGATAAATTATTTAGCTGATCCGAAAGTTCAACTACTTTCTCTGATAATGAACTAATTTCCTCCATGTGTCTTTCTGAACCAATTTTCAGAGTATCTACTGTGTCCTTTAAGTTTTCCTGAGTTTTTGCAAGTTGTGTAACCAAATCGGTAGATGCAACTGAGTCAATTTTAGCTTGCAAGGTCTCATGATTTTCATGAACAATAGTTTGCAGTTCTTTTATGGCTGCTTCGTGATTCTGTAATGCATTCTCATGACGCGAAAAAATAAGTTAAAAATGCTCACAAATTTGTGTTTTTACATCATTACAGACTTTTTGACATTTCGATTCGATTTTATGTAACTCAGTAGTTAAATCTTCACGTGTTTGTTCAAGCGTGGTGCGAAGATTTTGTTCCATTGCGTCTAATTGTTGCTGTGTTTGTCTCTGGTGTTGTTTTATTGTGTCTAACTTTTGAAGATTTTGTCCCATTTGTTTCTGATTTTGTTCAAGCGTTGTGTCTAACTTTTGTAGCCTTTGTCCCATTTGTTGCATTAACTGTAATAACAATGCACTGGTGTCTGAAACATGTTCCTCAGTGCTTTTCGGCAGCGAAGTAGCACCGACAACATTCACATTTGGACAAGCAGAAAATGTGTCTTGACTTATTTGAGAAAACGGTGAGGACACAAAACCTGAATCTACAGTATTTGCAAGATTGTGTCCTGTCATTTCGGATTCCTGACGCGAGCTCTTGCCGACCGATCGATCGATAATGCTTCCCTGTTCACTAATTATTTCACTGCCTACACCATTATTTGCAACCCGCTCCATTTCCCTATGCACAATTACCAAATCACTTTGAACATTAGTTAATTCATTACTCGGCGGCGCTAACACACTGCTTTCGTCTTCACTGTCATTTCTCAGTTTACTTTGGTGCCTAGTATTACGATTTTCACACGCCATTATTGTCACAATATTTCACACGACTTCACAGAAAAGCACAATTTGAAGAGCAAAATGAGAAAACACATTAACATAGCACTGAAAATAATATCTAGTTAATTGCAAGCGCAGCTGCGAAATACTTGGTGCAAATCTACATGCATGCCACAACAACAATGAAAGACTGCAACTACAAAGGAGATTCTCTCCACAATTACGCGCTAGCAATAAACAGTAGCTACACTAATTACACAAACTACAAGAAAAAAATCAGAAGATTCCAGTGAGGTATCCTCGGCTAAGGGTCGACATATGAAACGTCTCCTTAGAAAAATTATACAAGACTGTGCTTAAACTGACACACAATATTTTTAGCGCAACGCAATCTGACTTTCAAAAATCCCTACAAAAGAATGGCCCTGACTAACATTAACGTATACCTTTCACAAATCACTTACCTCACAAAAATCTTCGTTACTCGAACTACTGCAATACAGCGAGCGCCACTACTGCCAGCTAAATAAAAGATTCAAACTACAGAAGCCACTAACTACTGATAGGCATAGTTAGCAAATGAAAATCTTAATAGAGAACAAACAATGTATTTACCTTAATAGTGTTGAAAAATCATAATATACACAGCAGTTCATGACATCCAGTCTTACAAATTTCAAAACTCCGCCATTTCTCTCCCCACATCCACCACTGCTGGCGGCTCACCTCCAACTGCGCAACGCTACGCGCTGTTAACATCCAGCTGCCCAACACCACAATGGCCAACAGCAACGCAAACCAGCCACAGACTGCACACAGCACAGCCAGTTATTTTCATACAGAGCGCTACGTGGCGTTACCAATATAAAAACCTGAACAGTCTACTTACAACCGGTCTTAGAAGAACCCTTCAGATCCTTAAAATGCAAAATAAAGAAGGGATACTGGCTACTGGAAGTAACATTCGTATCCTACATTCTTCATAAAATACTGTAATGTTCGCCTGTATTGTAGCTAAACTTGAGCTACATGGGCCAGTCTAACATACCCGATTCTAAAGCAGATTTGACAGTCACCTGTAGTGATACTAAAATAATGTATAATAAATATGTACTAGAAAAAGTGTGCAAGTTTATAATCGATTAGTGGAACACTTTGATTAATTTTTGTATTTAAGAAAGTTAAAGACCAAGAATGTGTGGAAAGCAGATAACTAGAAGAGAATGAAAATGAAGCTGAGAGCCATTGATGCTCAAAAATTATGTTTCCTGATGATTCTACAGTTAACAATCTGTTTGTGTTAACATTTTTTACTTATGTCAGTGAAAAGTGGACATTTAATGAAAAAATGACTAAAATTCAAGGATAGCCAGATAGTAAGGGTAGCTACATCTTTCAGATGAAAAGCAGTAACAGGATAACAAGGAATTGGATCAGGGAGTTTGAGATATGGTACTGATGTGCTATCACATTGACCACACTCAGTTCCTAACGCGAATGTTACATAATCAAATCAATAGAGATTGAGAAGAATGACAGTTGAATAGAGCCTCTTTGTGTGCTCTGTTTAATGTAACATTGATTGATGCATACCCTATTAAACCCAATCTTTGAATAAGATGACATTTGAATTTTAATTTACGTCCGCATCAGAATTTCTTGGAGTGCCCTACAGCTGTGTCCTACAGTTGCTGAGCGCCGCCGAGCGTCTGATAAAATGCGTGTATATCCATGGCGGGAATAGAGCGAAAAGTTAGGATGTCTCTATTCCCGTAGGGATAGTACCGGCTGAAAAAAAAACTAAAAGTATGTTGCTGTTTGGTAGAGCGCACATCCCTTAGAAACAGGCCGTAATCGCAGGTACTAAAGAGAGGGAAAGCATACAGAAAAATACGTTTTTTCAAGAGGTAGTGAACACGTTAACTACGTTCACAGGCTCTGAAAGGGACATCACTATTGACTGACCGCCGTGTCATCCTCTACCAACAGCGTCAACGGATGCGGCATGAATGGCCGTGGGTTCAGCACATTGACGTTGTTATGGTTCTTTATCACGAATAAATACTCTCTCCAGTATAATCTTTGTATATTGACGTGACGACTTAATCTACAGGGTCTAAATTTTAAGTTGAGAAACTAGAATAACTCGAAAAATAAGCTTCACTCGAAAAAATGTGTAGCATCCAAAGTTGATTATTTTCGAGGGGGACATCTGCTGGTGATAAAATTGCCCACCACCCCAGCCCCCTGGGTTTGGGGCGGGAGGCAACTTTAAAATTTCAAATAGGAACGCCCATTTTTTATTGAAGAATCAGATTCTACATAAAAAACTACGTACATTTTGTATTAAATTTTTTTTTCTTCATAGTTGGCACTGTAATACAAGAAAATCTTTGTTCTACTTTATGCATGGAAAATGGTTACGGATAAATAAAAAATAATTATTTACTTCGTAAATTTTGATTCGCTAAAACGAAAACTCTCCCTCTCTCCCCATAGGGTGGCGTTTGAGGGAGAGGACTTAGAGTTTTACAAATGTTGACCCAAATATTATTTTTTTCTGTAGATTCGGATAACTTTTGTTTGTTTCGTGGTCATGAGGCCACACAACTTTTAATTATCAAACAAATCATCTGACAAGCTAATTAACTAGCCAAACGAAGTAAATAAGTATTTTTTATCTATCCGTAACCATTATCCACGCAAAAATGAGAACATGGATTTTCTTGAATTACAGCGCCAACTACCAAGAATCAAAACAAATGTTTAAGACAAAATGTACGTAGTTTTTTACGTAGAATGTGATTCTGCAATAAAAAAATTTAACTTGCCTCCCGCCTCAACCGCAGGGGCCTAGGCTGGCGGGCTAATTTTAGCGCCAGCAGATATCCCCCTCGAAAATAATCAACTTAGGATTCTACACATATTTTCGTGTGAAACTTATTTTTCGAATTATTCTGGATTTGTCAACTTGAAAAGTACACCTTGTATAATATGATATTATAGCAGTGTATTATTCATGGTTTTATCATCTGAGGATAACTACTTTATGTTTCGTCTAACATGGTACTGTGAGTACTTTTATGAATCTGATGATGGCCAGACGACTGAAACTGGTTGTGTAAATAAGGTGTTCTACCACTATGTCAAGAGAGTAAAATGGCATTTTTCAATGATTTTATGTTCGCTATTGACGTAAAGAGCTACAAAAAAGAACTATGTACACTGGTAATCACTAGTTGCTCTTTTCGTTCCAATAACGGCAGGTTAAGATGAAAACTTAGTGAAAACCATAATTAGTGGATTCGTCTTCTTGCTACGGTCGCAGGTTCGAATCCTGCCTCGGGCATGGATGTGTGTGATGTCCTTGCGTTAGTTAGGTTTAAGTAGTTCTAAGTTCTAGGGGACTGATGACCTAAGATGTTAAGTCCCATAGTGCTCAGAGCCATTTGATTCGTCTTCTCCGCACCAATTTTACCAGTTCAAATATTACCAGCTGTAGAAGTCTGAAACCGGAATTTGGCTGCAATATTAACACGTCTGTCGTTTAAAACTGGTAAACAATATTTTATTCAAAATAATCTCTATTGCTATTTATATATTTCTCCCACCTCTCCGGCAGACTATGAATGTCACTCAAAAAAAAAAAAAAAAAAACAGTTCTTCTTTTGAAGCGAACCAGTCAGCGAGCCATCCTCGTACGTTTTCATACGAATTGAAGCGTTCTGCGAGAGCGTGTCCCATTCATCCAAAACTGGAGAATAAGCCACATGGTCTAGTATTTCCCAACTGAACGCCTCGATCGTTTCCCTGATCAGTTTTTCTGCGAGTGATTGGGCGTTATCATGGAGGAATATGACTTTGTGTTGCCGTTTTCCATATTCCGGTCGTTTTTCACGTAATACTGGGTTTAAATCGATCATTTGCTGTTGGCAGCACTCAGTGTTAACGGTTTCACCAGGTTTTAGCAGCTCATAATAGATGACACCCTTCTGGTCCCACCAACACAGAGAATTGCTTTTTTTTCCAAAGCGATTTGGTCTTGCAGTGGATTTCGATGGTTTGCCTAGGTTCACCCATGTTTACGACTCTTTGGATTCTCAAAATATATCCCTTTTTCATCACCTGTACTATTCGATGGAGAAACGATTTTCTTTTGTATCTGGCGAGCAGCATTTCACAAGTGGTCTTTCGACTGGCTTGCTGTCTTTCATTCAGATCATGCGGAACCTATTTTCCCACTTTGTGCATCTTTCCCATAACCTTCAGCCGACGAGAAACGGCTTTCTGCGTCACATTCAATTGCTCCGGGTGTTACTGTTCAGTCTAAGTATCATCTTCATCCTATAATGCTTGCAATTCATCGTCTTTGATCATTTTCGGTGGTTTCCCGCGCTCGTCGTTTCTCAAGTCAAAATCACCACTTTTGAATTTTAGAACCACTCGAAACACTGTGTTGTCACAAGAGCATGTTCACTGAACGCTTCGACGAGCATTCGATGCAATTCTGCAGTATTTTTCTTCAAATGATAACAGAAAACCTACACTCTCCGCAAATCGTAGTTCGTAAGCACAAAACTCGACATGTTTACGGGTTTGCAACAGATACCGATATGTGAAACTAGGATTACTATGTGCTGACATACGTTGTCATCCATTACAGGGAACAGATGGCGCTGCAGAGGCGGTCTCACAGGCCCTATAGAGACGGCTAGCACTATCTATGGGGACGTTCCGGTTTCATGCTTCTACACCTGGTAAGTTTCCATTTGTAGCTTATTCCTGTATTTAACACTAATTATTTAACACTAATGGATCATGAAACGTAAGATTACATCTTCTCTTCCAACCTTTGTCTAATACTTCACGTAGCTACATGTCATATGTATCGCCTGTAGAAATAGCAAAGCTGTAACAATATAACTGGCAGTAGTTAACCATCACGAAAGTAGTCACTATAAATAAATGCTGCTGAAAATGCACACTTTATCGAACAATATAATAAAAGTGCTTGGGTAGACATTATACCAGTAAAATATAATTAATTCTAAAAAAAGACTCAGTAGAGTTTTCCGAGCTCACCACTGGAAGAGAACGACAACTGAGGAATTATGTTCACATTCTTCTCGCATAGGAGGAATTAACTGAGACACAGGCTTTGAGGTCCATCAAGCCAGCCTAACAGGAATTCAGTGAAAGGCTAGGCCTCAGGTTATGACGGCATTCATTATTTGCCAAATGAATCACATTTATTCAACAATATTTTTTTCAGAAAAGGAACAACATTAAAACACAAAAAATCTTTTAGAAATCACCAGTTCTTAAAACAGTGAGTGTAATGCTTTGAATTCAAAAAGCACAATATCTTAATCAATTGAACAACGATAGCTAAACGATACCAGGCTAACACAATGGTTTTAAATTACAAACACAAGATTTAACCCTGTCCTTGAAGAGGCTTGACAGATTTAAAGCAAGATTTCTAAAATTCAAGATTAACAGAGACTAGCACAAATTTGGTAACGTGTAAAATGTTTAAACACATTTAAGTGTACAAGTTAACAGAGTGGTTTTAAATTACAAACCAAAATTTAATACTGTTCTTTTAGAAAGTTGACAAATTTCAGAACCACTAGTGCCAACAAATGACGCTGCTGACTACGGAAAACCTGATACAGAAGAGCACGGCACCAAAATGCATCCAAGCCAAAATACAAAAGTACGGTAACTCAGCAAACATTTAGGACCACGCGAAACAATGAAGAAAAATTTTTAATTTATACAGCAGTTGCCGTGCCGTAGATCTGCTTCACACAAGGTACGGCAGCGACGATGATGGTGTTTGCTTCGTGGGGCGCTAAACTGCGCGGCCATGTGCGCCCGTACGAGGTCTCAATTCATACACAGTCCAAATTCTTCCACAGTCCAATCTAGCCACTGTCACGAATGATGATGATGATGATGATGATGATAGAACGATGAGGGCAACACAAACACCGAGTCCCCGGACAGAGAAAAATCTCAACCCGGCTCGGAATCGAACCCGGGACCCCGAGATCCGGAGGCAGGAACGCTAGCTACTAGACCACGAGCTGCGGACGGCAGCATCAAATCTCATGTGCTAAACTGTAAATTCATATCACTCGTGCCCTCGTCCTTGTCAGTCCAGGCCAAATGACGCATAGACTACAGAAACAGTAGCTGACCCCCATCAGGCAGCAGTAGGGCCCTCATAAAATAAGTGTCAAGAAGATGGCTAGAAATACCAGCAGGTCAATTAGAACGATAGCACACCTTCGCCGTCTGAACAAGCTATCCAGAATTAGTCACAACAACCAGCAAACTGCTGTCAACAGGCTACAATAAGAATTACAGTAATAGTACTAAAGAACCAAGAAAAAGTATTTTAATATTACCAAACTAATGACATAGTGAAATTCGATTTTAAATAACAATTTTGAACTTCCCTTCCGGCTTGAAATGCTTGTTCTGTCAGTAATATAATGTTCAGTTACCAATACAAGACGGACCGTAGACCCAGTCAGCCTCCTAGAATTAGATAAAGAATCTCGCCTTACAACACCCAAGCGTGCCAATATAGAACGTTACACAGCTCTCTGGCAGCGCACCCCGTATACTTATATATCAAGCCAGATCAGAATCTAAAACGTAATTAAAAGAGCACGTTAGTCATAAAGGTTCAAGACAGCATCAGCAGCACCTGCGACCGTCGTCACATGTCAACCCCTTGCACAAACAGAGGAATAATTTTAGCCATAATGCGACAAGGATAACACTATTAAAATCAAATAATAAATAAAACTATCACCACAATCGTCACACACTGGGATAACAACTAAGTCACTTTTCAGGAAAGCAACACAAGGTGCTCAGCGTACACCGCGGTGGTAAGGCTCAAACAGTTTCTGTAGGCGATAAAAACTACACTAAGTGCGGATTCAAACGTCCTGGAAAACACAAAATTAAAACTCATCGAAGGATCGCACAGGGCAGGCCGCCAAACTGGACCACACAACACGGCTCAACAACAGGATAGAGGTGCCCGTTGAGCGCGAAGAAATCAGCTAATCGTACTCAAAGTCGTTCCGTTGCAACTGTCCTCTCAGAGTGAGTCGGTCAAGACACAGATTACCGGCGCGTTACAACACACGTTTTCTCCAGTCTTCCTTCCTCCTCGTCCCTGGTGACAGTCCGTTCCACACTCGTCCGCGACGGGAACATTGCAAACAGTAAGACAAAGCGCAAGAGCGCCGCTCAACAACCAGAGGGTAAACGAACCAGAGATTCGATGTACAGACTGCAATCGATACGAGTTGATACGGCTGAGGTTTAATGTTCCATCAACGAAGCGAGGCCATGGAATATGTCGCAAGATCATATTCGAAAGTCTGGTAAAATAACTTTGTCATCTATATTTGAAAGGAATTACGCCAACATTCGTTTTATAGAACCAATAGAGGACGAAAATATGGAACATCATAGCATACGCAAACGGCATACCGAAATAGAACTCGAATCTAAATCTTCGCCTTTCGTCGCAAGTACGAATATGAATTAAAAATAAATCGAAGATAATGAGAAGTAACAGAAATGAGAACGTCAAGGAACTTAACATCAGAATCGGGAGTAACAAGTAGACGAATTCTGTTGCCGAGTCAACAAAATAACCCAGGAGAGACGGAGGAATGAAGATATAAAAAAGTATAATGCCACTGGAAAAAGGTATTCCTGGCAAAGAAAAGGTTAGTAGTATTAAACATAGGCCTTAATCTGAGGAAGAAATTTCTAAGAAGGCACGTTTGGAGCACAGTGTATGGTAGTTACACATCGACTGTAGGTGAACCTGAACAGAGCAGATGTATTTGAGATGTGGTGCTACAGAAACATGTTGAAAATTAGTAGAACTGGTAATGTATGAGGAGGTTCTCCACAGAATCGGCGAGGAAAGGAATGTATGGAAAACACTGACAATAAGAAAGGACAGGATGAAAGGACATGTGTTAAGACAGCAGGGAATAACTTGAATGGTGCCAGTGAGAGCTGCAAAGACTGTAGGAATAGACAGAGTCTGGAATATATCCAGCAAGTTGCTTCTCTGAGACGGAAAGTTTGGCCCAGGAGACGAATTAGTGACGTGCCGCATCAGACTAGATAGAAGAAGCGCAAGTGCTTTACTGACAAAGCTCTCCAGAAACGATTCCCGTTCCCCAAAGCTCGACTTCTATCAGTACCTGTCTTCCAACATTCGAAGCAGCGGAAGTAAAGCTGCGAGGGCGGGCTGTGGATAGTTTAGTTAGTAGCGCAGTTGCATATCAAAGGCAAAGTTCCCACATTCGAGTCCCAGACTGGCATACAATTTCCACCAGGAGTTTCAAATCACACTTGTTGCAGTCTGAAAATTCATTCCGAAGATATAAATATGGATGGTTGGATACGTATTCGAGCTCTGATATCGCAGAATGCGTATCCGTTATGTTACCCACTGGGCCACATCTCTGATTTTCTCAGGTGAGGAAACTTACAAGTACATGAGGCGATAACTGCACTTTTCTTACCTACAGGTTTACTCACAAAGTATTTAACGTTGCTTCATATTCGATCTTTTCTAAGGTGACCTAATTTTCCCCACATACGATGTTTGGAAATGCTGTACAGAAACGTAAACTCCTTAAAGTAGTACTGCTGCAACTAGATTAAAATTAAACTGCAGCCCTCACCGTCTCTTCAAGTCGGCATAGTAATATCTGATGCTGTACGATGCAGCGGTATAGATTTATGTCGTATTCTGATTTACCAGGCACGATGCGAAATCGGATCTACTGCGAAGCTTTGACGCGCACTATCTGGCTCACCCTTTCGACTGCGCGGCTCCAAATCAGCCGGCTTCCTGAGGATTCCTGCGGCGGGGTCCCTCGTCATGCTCAATTAAGGGCGCACTTAATTAGGCGCACTAGCTCCCTCCCATCCTGCGCTCGGGGCGCTCCATCTGGCGATAGCTCCACTGGTTTAGGTCACACACACGTGCACCTGCCTGGATCTGACGGGATCAGATTGCACGTGCTAGCAACATGCCTCACCTAATCCACTTCAGACTAATTAGTCTCGTGCTGGGCAGACCAGCACACGGACAGGCTGTTTAACGTATGAGGTCTCCTGGCACAGCAACAACCCGTTCGGTGTACATCATTCACAGGTGCAGCTAGTAGGAAAGGGGTGTGAGACGGATTCGACACAAAATATGTTTTTAAATACATTTGTCAGTAATGGAATACCGAATTAAAATAGACAGGACGCATTTCGAATACATCTCAATACATAAAAGGTCAACGTTTTTGCAACTGTCGATATATAAAATCAACTAATGTTTTTCAAACAGGTAATACGAAGGCAGGCTGCGTTATGAAATGTCTATTACGCTGTAAGTAGCAGTGGTTTGGGCGCGTGGACTGTACAAACCCTTGTACGCCTCCCAAAAGGCTCAGTCACTTCAGCCTAGTTGTTCCACTTCATGCCTACGTCAGGTCTACTCACAAACAGAACTTAGGCGTCACCGTATTGGATTTCTTTCCAATTATTTGTTGATCATATGTGCGTGTCTTATATAAATTTTACGCTCTGTGAATATATGCTGTTTCAAAGCACCAGTACGTAAAGGATCTCTTAAAAACGTGTCCGCCCCTGGTATATGAGTGATCAGAGCGACGAAATGTCATGCCTAACGGCCCGGGTTTGATTCCCGGCTGCGCTAGTAGTTAAAGGCTGTGAGGCGGATTCGACGCAAAATATGTTCTTAAATACACATCTCAGTAATGGATTACAGAATTGAATTAGACAGGATGCATTTCGAAAACCTCTCAATAGATCAAAGGTCAACGTTTTTGCAACTAACGACATCTAAGATCAAGTGATGTTTTTTAAACAGGTAATACGTAGGTAGGCTGCGATATGAAATGCCGATTAAGCTCTAAGTAGCAGTGGTTTGGGGGCGTGGACTGTACAAACCCTTGTACGCCTCCCAAAAGGCTCAGTCCCTTCAGCCTAGTTGTTCCACTTCATGCCTACGTCAGGTCTACTCACAAACAGAACTTAGGCGTCACCGTATTGGATTTCTTTCCAATTATTTGTTGATCATATGTGCGTGTCTTATATAAAATTTACGCTCTGTGAATATATGCTGTTTCAAAGCACAAGTACGTTAAGGATCTCTTAAAAACGTGTCCGCCCCTGGTAGCTGAGTGATCAGAGCGACGAAATGTCATGCCTATCGGCCCGGGTTCGGTTCCCGGCTGGGTCGGAGATTTTCCCTGCTCAGAGGCTGGGTGTTGTGTTGTCCTTATCATCATTATTTCATCCCCAGCGACGTCCAAGTCGCCGAAGTGGTGTCAACTCGAAGGACTTGCACCAGGCGACCGGTCTACCCGACGGGAGAACCTAGCCACACGACATTTCATTTCTTAAAAACGTGTCGCTATTGGTAAGATTTGTTTTATAAATTTAATGGGAAACATAACATTGATGGTTAAAGATTCTTCATATTTCATTGTTACCCTAACTTGAGTGCTACGAAAGTGTGCTCTTTTAAGGCAATGATGTGTTGAAGAAGAATCAAAAACGAGTTATTATTGGTACGATTTGCTACAGTTAAATGCCAGTTAAAGACATAGCAGTGGTTAAAGCCTTATTATGTACTATAAGGCACGAATGCGTGGTTGCGTGTGGCAGACTAGTACATAAACAAGTGATTTTTGATGTAAAAGTGAGATTTGTTGTGTACTCCGTTCTCCAGTTTTATTTCGACTCGCCTTTGTGGTCTGTTAAAGACGCTTGGACTTCCTTACTGATGTAAAAGATTTATGTTCTATAATGTTAGATTTATGGAAATATAAGGTCTCTATCTCTGTAGCGAGTTTGTTTCATTGCGTAAGTACTCCAGGGAATGTGGACCACCGAATTGTAAGATTAGTCTCTACGTCACTGCATGATTCGATCGATTTTAAATACATTTATTTCTCCAAAAACGACTATCGCCTACAGCACCCATGGCGTGACGGGAATGTCACTGTCTCGACGTGTGATTCTAAAGGCTGCTGTTTAAACAAACAGAAAACATTAAACGTCTCGAGCTTGGAGTATTGAAAACAAGAAAAACGTTAAGCATTCAGTGAAGCTAAGACATACAGCATTAAAGATCTCTCCAAAACGCGTCTTTTAACTTGTTTTCTTGTGATATTCGGCAGGATATGAGACGTCGATGGATACGTATGCTACCCATAGATCTCATCTTGGAGTTGGAATTTGGTGTCACTATGTTAATAATTATTAAATGGAACTTTTGCCTAGGGTGTGATATTGGTTTTGGCGAAAGATTGATCTGTAGCGTAGCCCGATGTCTACGTTAGTTCCGATCGATAAATGCCGCAATTTTCCCCCATGCGGAATACAAGAGATGCGCTTGTTCATTCGGACTATTTTCGCATCATTGCTCCTCCACCAGTGCTTTGTGGCGAAAAACGGCTAATCCCTTCATTTGGGGAAAGTAATAGACGAAAACATTTAAGATGAACCGACTAGCTAACCTCACACTATATGAAGCAGCCGGAAACTAGGTCTGAACTAAACCATCTTTACAATTTAAACAGAGAAACTGGCAAAACATTAATAGCTATGATCGAATTCACTAAATAGTAGGTTGCGAATCTTTGTAAGTAGATTTCCGCGGTTTAATCTGAGTCAATCGTCAAGTGTCTGCAGGATCATTTTTTTTTTCAACATTTCGGCGAGTCTCTCACGTGGGTCAAAAAATCTGTGACTGTGGGCGCCGCCTTTCTTTGTGTACGCTCGCTGCCGATGTGTCCGATCGGTTCTAGGCACTACAGTCTGGAACTGCGCGACCGCTAAGGTCGCAGGTTCGAATCCTGCCTCGGGCATGGATGTGTGTGGCGTCCTTAGGCTAGTTAGGTTTAAGTAGTTTTAGGGGACTGATGACCTCAGACGTTAAGTCACATACTGCTCAGAGCCATTTGAACCATATTTTTTTTTTTTTTTTTTTGTGTGTGTACGTTCGGTATTCCATATTTAGTATGTGCCCCACACACATGAATAATGTTTTACAATACGACCCAAGTTGTTTGTAAGCAGTCTCTCGTCTGTACGACCATGTATACATAAGTTAGGAGAAGTAGGCTACACAGTGCTGTGGCGACTACCGTCGTAGAAAGCTGAATAAGAGCAGAAACGATTAGTGAGGAAGTAACACAGCAAACGAAAGATTTACTTAACCTGTATTTCTCCTAAGGCACGAAGTCTCCTCCAAATGATGCAACAAGATATAGAGCTCAGCTATCACGATGTCCTCAAGGGATATTCTCTCTGTACTAAAGTACGAACGATAAAGACACAGCCACGACCAGGAGTAATTTGCGTAGAACCGTATTGCAAAGTGGCTCCCAGCGCGAGTGTGGCCTCCGAGTGCGAGTGTGGTCGTTCTGCACTGTGGCGGCAGGGTGGTACAGAGCCGCTGGATGTGTTACTAAGCTGGCGCGCACGGTTGGGTACGCCAGATCCCGCACGACAGCCGTCGTCGTCAGACGGAAACTAGCGATTCAGTTGCTACGACGCCTGTGGAGTGGCATCGACACGTGATACCACAGTCTCTATTGTAGTCTGCATTCTGCCAATCAAACTGCCATCCTTTTGCTCTACCTTCGACTAGGCCCATGTCCTCATTCTATTTCACATCCCTCGAAACACGTAAACCCAAGTATTAGCTGACAGTTGAGAATCGCTGATATTATAGTCACAGAAACGTAGCGTTTTATGTTCTACGAAGTGAATACTTTTAAAATTATGTATAATCGCGAGGAAACTGCCATTCGTTTCACCGCTCTGAAATCTTATCAAAATCTTACTGAAAATTTTTGTTGTATTTTACTGACAACACTGGGGCGATCAATAAGTTTCCATTGAGGGCGTTGTTGCATCGTACATGCAACCTAGAGTGAAATCGATGTGAGTAATGTGGTGTCACCGCCAGACACCACACTTGCTAGGTGGTAGTTTTAAATCGGCCGCGGTCCATTAGTACATGTCGGACCCGCGTGTCGCCACTGTGTGATCGCAGACCGAGCGCCACCACAAGGCAGGTCTCGAGATACGGACTAGCACTCGCCCCAGTTGTACGGACGACTTTGCAAGCGACTACACTGACGAAGCTTCGCTCCTTTGCCGAGCAGATAGTTAGAGTAGCCTTCAGCTAAGTCCATGGCTACGACCTAGCAAGGAGCCATTAGCCTTACATAGCAATTGATACTTATCGTATAAAGCATGTCTCATCAAGAACTATGTATACAACAAGGGTGGATTAAAGTTAAGTATTCCAAAAGCTACGTACTTTTCTTTATAGCATTCATTACGTATCCTGTTTCAGACCTCACGCCATCCTTCGTGTGTTTATAGCGTGCATTGCGGTCCCCTAAAATCACACTGTGTCGGCACTTCTGTCGACACATCAAGTACACTCCTGGAAATTGAAATAAGAACACCGTGAATTCATTGTCCCAGGAAGGGGAAACTTTATTGACACATTCCTGGGGTCAGATACATCACATGATCACACTGACAGAACCACAGGCACATAGACACAGGCAACAGAGCATGCACAATGTCGGCACTAGTACAGTGTATATCCACCTTTCGCAGCAATGCAGGCTGCTATTCTCCCATGGAGACGATCGTAGAGATGCTGGATGTAGTCCTGTGGAACGGCTTGCCATGCCATTTCCACCTGCCGCCTCAGCTGGACCAGCGTTCGTGCTGGACGTGCAGACCGCGTGAGACGACGCTTCATCCAGTCCCATACATGCTCAATGGGGGACAGATCCGGAGACCTTGCTGGCCAGGGTAGTTGACTTACACCTTCTAGAGCACGTTGGGTGGCACGGGATACATGCGGACGTGCATTGTCCTGTTGGAACAGCAAGTTCCCTTGCCTAGGAATAGTAGAACGATGGGTTCGATGACGGTTTGGATGTACCGTGCACTATTCAGTGTCCCCTCGACGATCACCAGTGGTGTACGGCCAGTGTAGGAGATCGCTCCCCACACCATGATGCCGGGTGTTGGCCCTGTGTGCCTCGGTCGTATGCAGTCCTGATTGTGGCGCTCACCTGCACGGCGCCAAACACGCATACGACCATCATTGGCACCAAGGCAGAAGCGACTCTCATCGCTGAAGACGACACGTCTCCATTCGTCCCTCCATTCACGCCTGTCGCGACACCACTGGAGGCGGGCTGCACGATGTTGGGGCGTCAGCGGAAGACGGCCTAACGGTGTGCGGGACCGTAGCCCAGCTTCATGGAGACGGTTGCGAATGGTCCTCGCCGATACCCCAGGAGCAACAGTGTCCCTAATTTGCTGGGAAGTGCCGGTGCGGTCCCCTACGGCACTGCGTAGGATCCTACGGTCTTGGCGTGCATCCGTGCGTCGCTGCGGTCCGGTCCCAGGTCGACGGGCACGTGCACCTTCCGCCGACCACTGGCGACAACATCGATGTACTGTGGAGACCTCACGCCCCACGTGTTGAGCAATTCGGCGGTACGTCCACCTGGCCTCCCGCATGCCCACTATACGCCCTCGCTCAAAGTCCGTCAACTGCACATACGGTTCACGTCCACGCTGTCGCGGCATGCTACCAGTGTTAAAGACTGCGATGGAGCTCCGTATGCCACGGCAAACTGGCTGACACTGATGGCGGCGCTGCACAAATGCTGCACAGCTTGCGCCATTCAACGGCCAACACCGCGGTTCCTGGTGTGTCCGCTGTGCCGTGCGTGTGATCATTGCTTGTACAGCCCTCTCGCAGTGTCCGGAGCAAGTATGGTGGGTCTGACACACCGGTGTCAATGTGTTCTTTTTTCCATTTCCAGGAGTGTATATAAGCACCGACATGTTGACCAGATCTTAGTGTGGCCTTAAAACGGTAAACTTTTGATCGCCCCTTATAGATAAAGTATAATCAGTGAATAGTCTAAGGCTGAATTGAATTAATTAATTCTGAGCGAAGATGCTAATGGAACTCTGCGTCTCCATCGTTACATCGTCCGGCAATAATGTTCTGAGTATTTACTGAACTGATATTTCGCAGTTTGTGGCCATCGTGCCGTTGGATCTTCTCATGGTTGGTAATACAGTGGGTGATAGAACCTTATTTCCGGCAATTTTGTATGGAAAACCCGAAACAGCTGTTACCATTTGGTCTTCAATGTATGCTTCCCATTTCTCTATTCTTCTTTGGTGTTGAAGTTCTCTATATTGTTGTTTAACAGTAAGATAGTAAATCAGCCTTCTTTGTCGTTCTGTTTCTCCTAAGGATTTTTGGTAGTATCTCCTCACCAGCGTTGCTCTACATCTTAAAGACTGTAGGACGGGACTCCAGGGAATTTTAAATCATATGGACTCCCTAACAATTGCTGGGATCGCCTTGTCTTGCGCCATCTGCAGCCATTGCACCAATTCGTCCGCTTTGGAGTCAACATGAAATCCGCTCCATTGCAGTGGTAGCACCTTGAATCCTGCCTTTAAAAGTTCCCAATTCGCACTGTGTAGATTGTATAGTCGCTCGGGCTGGATGTTAGCGCTAAGTCATTATCTGTGTTTGTAATTCTGAAGTAAATGACTTTATGGTCACTTATTGTAGGTCCGTCACAGACCTTCCAGTTTGGAATGTGGCCAATAACTTTCGAGTTTACGAGGGTAATATCTATATTAATTGATGCACCTCCGCAATTTGGGAAAGTGAGTGGCCCATTCATGACATGAAGGTAAAGCTCTTGTATAATGACCTGAAGGCAGTGTCCTCTTTCGTCGGTTACTCTGATATGCCACAACGTTTGATTTTGCGTCTGCGTCCACTACGAAAATGTGTCTGTCGCGTAAACCCCTATATCCTGACTGTATTGAAAATATTGATCAGTTACGTAAAATTTTCTTAAGGCAGTCATTATTTCTAATGTCACCGCGTGTTCGTCACAGAGCTGATGTACCTTCGCCATTTTTTTCCCTTTATCTGGTACCGCAATCGCATCATTTCATGTTGAGCTGATATTGTGATATGTGCTATAAATGAAATTTGGGCTAACGTCCAGTTTCCGAAGTGTGGCTTCTGTATACATAGAACGTGCAAGTCCTACTCCTCTAATAGTTTCCCTGGTTCTTGCAGCATCATAGAACTGCGGATTTCATTTATCAGGCTGATTGTAACCATTTGTCTCTGTTCCATTGCCGTTGGGTTGCGATTTCATTGCAAGTGAATGCAATGGGAATCTAGTGAGCACGTAGCTATGGGGTCAGTGTAATTTATAATCACATATAATTGGACTATGAGTCATCACTATTTGCCTGTACAGGTGCTCTGTATCCAGCGCCTTCTGTCTCCTCTTAAAGACAATATCACGTAGACAGCAGTTACTTCAGATTTATAGGCAAGTTGTTGACACTGAGCTGAGTACGATCAACTTCCTCCATGACACGAAAATTTATGGTACAGCCTTTTGGATGAATGTGCCTAACCAGGTGTCTTACTACTGTGGTTAACACATGCATATCTTCCAATTTAGCTAATATTATTGTGTCTTAATGCATTTCGTATATAGGCCGCTGGTCCGACCATAAACGTCTTTCATTTTGCGTGTCATGTCCATCACTGTTTGTATCCTTTTCGTAATATCCGTTGCCACCGGTAGGTTCTATGATCAGTGTATTTTCATAATCTTCCTCTATTTGCTGTCGCGTTCTCATACTCCACTACCGCAAACTGTTGCACCTCACATTTATTGGTCTTTCAGCTTTTTCTGAATTTGATGTTTTTCTTTGTCTACAGGTAGGCATGCTGTCCGCTTAGCTGCATCTCGCTTTCCTTTCGGTGGAATTGACGTTTCTTACAAAAAAGACACGCTATGTTATACTCCTTTTGGTAACTGGGCTAGGGTTTAGTGATTTCCATCCTGGACAGTGTTTCATCTTTTTCGACTGCCGACGAGATATTTACTCTATTGATTCCTCGCTAGCGGATTACAAAGTGGTTCAGAATCCGTATTCGGTTCTTTGAATTTCCCGCTCCAAGAACATCTGGTACGTCGCACAGTCTTTACCTCCTTGGCTACATGCCTTATTCGATTGCGCAAATAGAATGCACACTGGAGCTCGCTTGATATTTTTACAGTTCTTTCTTAGATGATCACACGGCACATATTGGGAGCATGTCGTTTCCTTTTCCTTGCGGTATTTGCAAATTGCACGTTGTCGTGGCATTTATATCATTTACTGAATGCAACGCAGTCCTTCACACTGTTTGATCGAAATAAAATGTGTATGTTTTTCTGCGTACCTATTGTACTCACAGTTTTAGGTGTGCCTCCAGTACATAATAAATTTAGTGTTAGTTTCTCCCGTGAGCCTGTTATAAACCCAACTTTAGTTTCTTCTAAGAATTGCTTCCTATCCTTCATTCCCTTCAAGTTGTGTTCGTACAATTACTCAATCAATTGACTTTCTGGTATGGTATCTGGGAGTCATACACTTTGACTTTCAGCCTCGTATAACATTTCTTTATTTAGCTATGATTTTTGTTTCAGCTTCGTGATTTCCTCATCAGTTTCTGTTCCAGGTATGAAGACATTGTCTGCTGTCTTCTTTTTCTTGATTCTTACAAATTCTTTTTTCGGGTCAATTAGCTCCGTCAAATGCGTCGTATTTCCTTGGCGTCTTTCTTGTCCTTGGGTATGATGAATAGTGTGTTACTTTTCTTGGACTGTGTGGCCTCAATCTTTGATTTTGTGGGGACATTCTAAACGAGTGGAGCAGTTGCTCTCACACTAGCAAACATTGGACCACCTTGTTTTTGTTTTCTTCCCAATGCCTGGCATTTTTCTTTTCTGATTGTTCCATACGCCAAATCAGTTTTGCGTGTGATATTGCTCAGTGAGTGAATTTGTGTCTCAACTCTAGTACTTTTTCGGAATTTCTCATCAATGTGTTGTACACACATCAAAAGAAGTTTTCCATCACCTCGGTTCCGAAACTTCCGTAACCTGTACAGAAAACTGGCATAGAGATCAACATAAACTCCATTTCCGCCCTTTCTATTGCTCATGAAAACCATACATTGCATACCATACAGCGAGACCTTCAGAGGTGGTGGTCCATACTGATGCGCACACCAGTACCTTTAACACCCAGTAGAACGTCCTCTTGCATTGACGCATGCCAGTATTCGTCGTGGCATACTATCCATAAGTGCGTCAAGGCACTGTTGGTCCAGATTATCCTACTCCCCAACGGCGATTAGGAGTAGATAACTCAGAATGGCTGGTGGGTAACGTCGACAGTAAACAGCCCTTTTCAATCTATCCCAGGCATGATCGGTAGGGTGGCACTCTAGCCGAGCGATATCGTTATCCTGAAGGAAGTGATTCACAAGATATGCACGATGTGGGCGCTAACTGTCGTCCATGAAGACGAATGCCTCTCCAATATGCTGCCGATATGGTTGCACTATCGGTCGGAGGATATATTCACGTATCGCACAGCCGTTACGGCGCCTTCCATGATTACCAGCGCTGCAAGTCGGCCCCAAAACAGCAGGAAACCTTCAGCTTCCGGCACTCGATGGACAGTGTGTCTGACTGGGTTGCCTCCAAACACGTATCCGACGATTGTATGGTTGAAGGCATACGCGACACTCATCGGTGAAGCGAACGTTATGCCAATCCTGAGCGGTCCAATCGGCATGTTTTTGGGCCCATCTGTACCACGCTGCATGCTGTCGTGGTTGCAAAGATGGACCTCGCCATGGATGTCGGAAGTGAATTTGCGCATCATGCAGCCTATTGCGCACCGTTTGAGTCATAACACGGCGTCATGTGGCTGCACGAAAACCATTATTCAATATGGTGGCATTGCTGTCAGAGTTCCTCGAGTCATTAACCTTAGGTAGCGGTCATTCACTGCAGTAGTTGCCCTTGGGCGGATTGAGCGAGGCATGTCGTCGACAGTTCCTTTCTCTCTGTATCCCCTTCATGCCGCAACAAAGTCGGTTTGCTTCACTCCGAGACGCCTGAACACTTTCCTTGCTGAGAGCCTTTCTTGGCACAAAGTAACAATGCGGACGCGATCGAACCACGGTATTGACCGTCTTGGCATGATTGAACTACAGACAACATGAGCCGTGTATCTCTTTCCTGGTGGAATGACTGGAACTGGTCTGCTGTCTGACCCCCTCAGTGTAATAGGCGCTGCTTATGCATGGTTGTTTACACCTCTGTGCGGGTATAGTGACATCTCTGGACAGTCAGAGGGACTATGTCTGTGATACAATATCCACAGTCAACGTCATCTTCAGGAGTTCTGGGAAGCGGTGTGATGCAGAACTTTTTTTTCATGTGTGGAGTATGCCCACAAGTTTGTCCGATTGTACTTTACTTGAGTGCTCGGAAAATTTTTCAGGGCTTTCTTGCACTCTCTATATTGCTTTTAGCCTCATCCATTTTTCATAATGTGTGGATGACATACCTGCGCCTACCTGTGTTACTCAGGTATAGTACGGACGCCGTTGTTGCTGAAGCTTCTGTTGTCGCTGCAATCTCCGACATCACACGCCTCCTACGCCGCCGAAGACGATGTCCCCGATGGCCAGCGGTGTGACAGCTGGTGTTGCTGTTGCAAGCTGTGCTGCACTTGGCCTGAATGCAATCTTACGCGGCGTGAGGCCGCTGCCGCTGAGAACGACTGTTACACTCAGGCGAATACACGAAGAGTATTTATTCCTCTCTTATTATCACAGTAACCACCGCACGGATTATAATTAGCCACAGCGAAACTGATGCCGTACTCTCTAACGGAACGCGAATGTTAGTGAATTCCGTTTCTCCACCGAAAGCAACAAAGCCCAGTGTTGCAATTTGGGGGGGGGGGAGGGGGGTTGCATGTAGGAACTGGATTTGTCGGATGAAACAAGGACTGCAAAGGTTTGCGATCTGTCAGTAAATAGAACTTCCGACCATACAAATAGTGAAGAAATTTTGTCACACCATACACGATAGCGGGAGCCTCTTTTCAATTTGACAATGTGTTTGAGTGAGCAACTCAGTGCAAAAGCAATGGATCTGTATTGCGCACCAGTTCTGTGTGGAAGCGCAGAGCCGATTCCGTAGGAAGAAGGGTCGACGTGCAAAACCACTGGCTCGGCAGGCTCAAAATGAGCTGAACATCTGTCACTAAGTAAAGCGTTTTTCAGTACCTGAAATGCAAAGGCGCTACAGCCTGGAACCGCGCGACTGCTACGGTCGCAGGTTCGAATCCTGCCTCGGGCATGGACGTGTGTGATGTCCTTAGGTTAGTTAGGTTTAAGTAGTTCTAAGTTCTAGGGGACTGATGACCTTAGAAGTTAAGTCCCATAGTGCTCGGAGCCATTTTGAAGTACCTGAAATGCGTCTTTACAGTCTTTAGTCCACAGAAGAGGTAGGTTTTTGCGACACAAGTGATGCAATTTAATCGCGATTTGAGGGGCATTCGGTATCAAACGAATGTAGTATGTCATCTTCCCTAGTACTGACTACAGTTCAGATACATTGCGAGGAGCAGGCAAGACACGGACTGCAAGCAAATGAAATTGGAGGGGCTACACACCCTGACCCTGACAATTTATCACGTGAAGTAAGTACTGTAGTTCAGTTTGGAAAAAGTAACACATTTCGAAACGACACTTGAGTCCTGCTTCTGACAACGCTCGGAGAAATAGTACGCAGCCGGGGGTGGGGGGTTTGCCGAGCGGACTAAAGCGCTGCAGTCATCGACTGTGCGGCAGGTCTCGGCGGAGGTTCGAGTCCTCCCTCGGGAATGGGTGTGTTTGTCCTTAGGATAATTTAGGTTAAGTAGTGTGTAAGCTTAGGGACTGATGGCCTTAGCTTTTAAGTCCCATAAGATTTCAAAAAAAAAAAAAAAAAAAAAAAAATACGCAACTTGCCAATGTGTTCCTCTGGCATACGACCTGAGACGACAATATCGTCAAGGTAGTGGAACAAAATGGCACTTTTGCAGCCTGCTGAACCAAGTAACTTTAAAAAATGGATGGTGCCGCAGGGCAAACGCAATTGCTTGTACAGTCCTCAGTGTGTATTTACAACATCCAATGGAATTTGCAAGTGTGCCTTAGAAAAGTGACGTCCTGCACCAAGCCTGTCCATGAGATCCTCAGGGCAAGGTAAATGGCAATTGTCAACAACTGTCTGTGGGTTGACTGTAGACTTGAAGTCAACAGGAATGCGAATGTTACCAGAAGGCTTAAAGCGAGAGGATATGCCCATTGACTAGCTTGAATGGGAGCAATTAAACCATTATCTTGCAATTCTTTCAATTCACTGGCTACTTTGTCTCTTGAACCAATTTGAACGGGGTGGACCAAGATAATCTTAGGCTGTGCATTCTCTTTTAATGTTACATAGAGGGTGTTACAAACAGGTACGGCCAAACTTTCAGGAAACATTCCTCACACACAAAGAAAGAAAATATGTTATGTGGACATGTGTCCGGAAACGCTTACTTTCCATGTTAGAGCTCATTTTATTACTTCTCTTTAGAATCACATAATCATGGAATAGAAACACACAGCAATAGAATGTACCAGCGTGACTTCAAACACTTTGTTACAGGAAATGTTCAAAATGCCCTCCGTTAGCGAGGATACATGCATCCAACCCCCGTCGCATGGAATCCCTGATGCGTTGATGCAGCCCTGGAGAATGGCGTATTGCATCACAGCCGTCCACAATATGAGCACGAAGAGGCTCTACATTTGGTATCAGGGTTGCGTAGACAAGAGCTTTCAAATGCCCCCATAAATGAAAGTCAAGAGGGTTGAGGTCAGGAGAGCGTGGAGGCCATGGAATTGGTCCTCCTCTGCCAATCCATCGATCACCGAATCTGTTGTTGAGAAGCGTACGAACACTTCGACTGAAATGTGCAGGAGCTCCATCGTGCATGAACCACATGTTGTGTCGTACTTGTAAAGGCACATGTTCTAGTAGCACGGGTAGATTATCCCGTATGAAATCATGATAACGTGCTTCATTGAACGTAGATGGACGAAACTAAAATGAGCTCTAACATGAAAATTAAGCGTTTCCGGACACATGTCCACATAACATCTTTTCTTTATTTGTGTGTGAGGAATGTTTCCTGAGAGTTTAGACGTACCTTTTTGTAACAGCCTGTCTACTACAGAGTTGTTAGCTTTTCCCATTCCTTCTGAAATTAGTTCAGGAAATTCTTTAAGCAAGCTAGCTACATTGTCTTCTGGGTCAAAAGCCGATACTGAAAGTGCGTTGTCTTGGATACTAAGGCCAAACAAATCAAAGGCATCTCACTATCTCTTGATTCAAACACAGAAAAATTCACTGTCCTAGTGTGATATTTGCAAGTGGCAGGCACAATACAATATCCAAGCACTGGAAATGTTTGTTGTAAGCAGTGATGTACTTGCTAGATTTAGAAAGCCATGGTGAGCCTGACTGTTCGTACGTGGCACGATTAAGCAAGGTTACTGAAGCGCCTGTGTCTAACTGAAAGTTCACACGACGGCAAGCAATTCGTAACGTGACAAATAGCTTGTTAGAATGTCGTTTCACAGCAGTAGGGCGAGAAGGAGGCGCAACCTTAGTCTTACTTTTCTCAGAACCTGTTGTAGGTTTCTAAAACACAGCGTTCACTGCCTGTGCACGAGCCTGTTTTTTCTGGGAGCGAGAAAATTTGGCATTTTTTAGTAGTTCCAGACAAACTGCTTGTTCATGGCCCTTCCTTCCACACGTGTAATATGTTGCGTTAAATGAAGGGCAATCCTGCCTCTTATGGCGAGCAAAACATCTGGGGCAAGACTTAACTAAATTCACAGATCTGTTTACATGTCTACGTGTCTGTCCACGCGCCTGTGTACGCGCTCGTTGTTGCGGCTGCTTGGGTCGGTAGCGAACAAGGGGTGCCTAGACCAGGCAAATCTGGGCCTGGTCAAACTTATCGGGCGCTATGGCACCGGAATCATATTGCTCTAACATTTGAAATACCTCGGGAGTGACGGATCAGAGCGCTTTAAGACTTGTTTCTGTGTTTTACTGCCTGTCGCATTGAACGTTATAGCATTCCGAATCATTAAATCACTGCAAAAGTTGCCCCAGCTACACTTAAATTTAGGCATCCTAGTTACGCACGTCAATTCTGTGCACCACTGACGGTACGTCCGTTCCGGCTTTTTCTATAAACGACAGAACCGATATCTAGCTGCAGCTACTTGCACTTACTGGTCATAGTACTGAGTTAAAGACGCGATTAGTTGGTCATAGTTGAGTTTGTCGAGAGATGCGGCTGGGAATAGTTTTTGTTTCAACCCAAACACTGCACACACCACAATCGAAAGAATTGTAGCTTTACAGTACCTAGAACACGATGAATTTGACAATGTGCTTGGAATTGAGGTATTCGAACCTTTCTTCTTCTGTGTCGTTAAATTGCCGGAACGTTAGTATGCTGGTCGGCTGCTCTTGTTGGGCTGGTTGGTTGTGCGGCCGGCGCAGCTTAAGCAGCCGGCAGTTGTTGTACCGTCGTCAGCAGGATAGCAGTTTGTTAGTCAAAACTGAAAATCTCGTGTTAGATCCATCACATTTTCCGTCTGCGGCTGAGGTGCGGAGGCAGGGGTGGAGGGAGGTGACAGGGAATTTATGGTTTACACATATACCCTATAACAAAAAGCAAGAAAAGCCTCTGAAAAGAGAAATTTGGTTAGTTTTGCGGCTTCCTTCCTGGAATACATGCAAGCACATAACAGCAACTGAGCAAATAGAAATGAGCATCCTTGCAAGCTAAGACACAAGTGAAACAAGCAAAATCTTCGGCAAAGTTGGTTATCTTCGATGTGCACTGAACTATCTTCGTCGCCATTGTCGTGTGCTTCGCAGTTACTGTTGTACTCTCGTCACCAGTGTAGTCTTGTATCATAGTTCGGCCTCTCTCCTGACAAGTGCGCTTGATCCAGCACCTACTATCGATCTTCTTGTTACATCTTTGCCGACTGGTGCGCTGGAGACAGCTTACACCACCACAGAAGTGAACCCTTCACTCCTGGAATGTTAGGCCACTCACGATACACATTTGCTGTGGTGACATGTGCCGTCTTGCTGTGAAAATGATAGCGGCCTGACAACACTGTAGAATAGTCTAGTAACACTGCAATACGTGAGGTAGTTCCTGGAGTGACAGTCAGCCTTCTAAACTCATTTGACATTTTCATGATGTGTCATTTAATGTTATGAAAGAATTTCAGCCGGCCGGAGTGGCCGTGCGGTTCTAGGCGCTACAGTCTGGAACCGCGTGACCGCTACGGTCGCAGGTTCGAATCCTGCCTTGGGCAGGACCTGTAGTAAATTATCTATGAGTTTCAAACAGACCATGTGTGTTTTACTAAATCCTAGCAGATAGCGCAGGGCAGTAGCTCAAGTGGGAGAGAACTATTTCTGCGAAAACTTACATCTCCAACAGTTTCAGCTACATGTCTAGATGGCCGTTATGTGATTTTATTGCTATGACTACAAAATCGAGTGCAATTTTGGCATTATAGTGTCTGAGGCAGCTGGTTAATAGTGACTGTGTCAACAAGGAAATGAATGCATTGAATAGGCTCTAATAGGCTATAGGTGCGAAGGAGTTATAATTCTCATCCAAACATACAACATAATTACCAAGCCACATGAGCAGTTGATGGTTTGATGTATCGATGGTAAGTTTGTATACTTAGGCTGTGGTTTCGATTCCCACCATAGGCGAGGGTACTTAATAAATCCTCTTCGCCTCTGGTAACGTCAAGAGAAGAATATAATGTTCCGTGATTGCACCTTGATGCACATTCCCTACCGACTAAATGTTAAGCTCGGCTATTTCACAAGTGGAAATGCCAGCATGTAGAAACTCTAACACTAGTAACGCTACTTAAATTTATTCAGTGAACCAAACGCCGCGTCTAGGGTCTATTTTAGTATTCACTACTGGAGGATTAACAGGTTTAGTATCAGCAAACGCATCACTTGGTATTGTACTTCATGACATTTGAGCTGAGATTTTGGAAGTATTGTTTATGTGCTGCGATTCAAGTCCAGATCTCCCCTTGTGTAAGATTTGATCCCCTGGTGATGATACAGTTTCTTCAGTTCTTTGCTTACTCAAGTTTCCAAACTCTTGACTGTCTTCACGGAGATACGTGGTTGGGTTCCAATCTTGGTCCAGTGCAAAAATTTTCATCTTGAAAACTTTTCGTCACGTCGTTTAAATCTCAGTTATTGTTTGTGAGTTATAAGTCTCCTCCTCGAATTCCTCTCCTGCGCCAACCTCTTGATCTCAGAGAAGCACTTGCAACATACATTATCTGCTGGATGTATTCCAATCTCTGTCTTCCTGTACAGTTTTTGTCTTCTGCAGCTTCCTCTAGAACCACGGAAACCATTCCTGACGTCTTAACAGATGTCCTATCACCCCGTCCCATCTTCTTGTCAGTTGTTTTTAACATATCCTTTTCCTCTCCGATTCAGCACAGAACCTCCTCATTCCTTACCTTATCAGTCCAACTAATTTTTAATATTCGTCTGTAGTACACATCTGAAATGGTTAGATTCTCTTCTTTCTGGTTTTCCCACAGTCTATGTTTCACTACCATACAATGCTGTAGCCCAAAAGTACATTCTCAGAAATTTCTTCCTCAAATTAAGGCCTATGTTTGATTCTAGTAGACTTCTCTTGACCAGGAATTCCGTTCTTGCCATTGCTAGTCTGCTTTTGATGTCCTCCTTGCTCCGTCTGTACTGGTTATATTGCTGCCTGAATTCATCTACTTCGTGACCATCAATTCTGATGTTAAGTTTCTCGCTGTTCTCATTTCTGCTCCTTCACATTCCTTTCGTCTTTCTTTGATTCATACTCAGTACATATTATGTACTCGTTACTCTGTCCATTCTGTTCAGCAGATCACGTAATTCTTCTTCACTTTCATTCAGGATACCAATGTCATCAGCGAATCGTATCATTCATGCACTTTCACCTTGAACTTTAACTCCATTCCTGAACCTTTCTTTTACGTCCACCACTGATTCATCGATCTACAGGTTGAACAGTAGGGGCGAAAGACTATACCCCTTTCCTACACCCTTTTTCATAAGAGAACTTCGTTTTTTGTCTTCCACTCTTACTATTCCCACATGGCTCTTGTACATATTTTATATTACTCGTTTCTCCGTAGAGCTTACCACTACGTTTCTCAGAATTTCGAACAATCTGCACCATTGGACATTGTCGAACCTTTTTTCCAGCTCGACAAAACCTACGAAAGTGTCTTGATTGTTTTCTAGTCTTGCTTCTATTATCACCCGCAACGTCAGAATTGCGTCTCTGGTGCATTTACCTTTCCTGACGCCTAACTGATCGTCATCTAACACCTCCTCAATTTTCTTCTCCATGATTCTGTATATTATTCTTGTCAGCAACTTGGATGCCTGAAATTTTAAGCCCGATTGCGCGATAATTCTCGCACTTGTCAGCTCTTACATTCTTCGGAATTATGTGGATGATATTTTTCCGAAGCCAGATGGTATGGCGCCAGACTCATACATTCTACACACCAACTAGAATAGTAGTTTTGTTTCTACTTCCCCCAGTGATCTTAGACATTCTGAGAGAGTGTTGTCTATACCTTCTGCCTCATTTGATCTTAAGTCCTCCAGAGCTCTCTTAAATTTTGATTCTAATACTGGATCCCCCATGTCTTCTAAATCGACTCCTGTTTCTTCTTTTATCACATCAGACAAATCTTTCCCTTCATAGAGGCCTTCAGTGTACTCCTTCCTCCTATTCGCTCTCTCCTTCGCATTTAGCATTGGAATTCCCATTACGCTCTTAATGTTACGACTCTTGTTTTCATTTCACCGAAGCTTGTTTTGACCTTCCTATATGCTGAGTCAGTCATTCCGACAACCATTTCTTTTTCGATTTCTTCACATTCTTCATGCAGCCATTTCGTCTCAGCTTCTCTGAATTTCCTGTTTATTTCATTCCTCAGCCACTTGTATTTCTGTATTCCTGAATTTCCCTGTGTATTTTTGTTCTTTCTTTCATCTATCATCTTAAATATTTATTCTGTTACCGATGGTTTCCTCGCAGTTACCTTCTTTGTACCTATGTTTTTCTCTCCAAATTCTGCGACTGCCCTTTTTAGAGATGTCCATTCATCTTCAACTGTAATGCCTACTGAGCTATTCCTCATTACTGTATCTACAGTGTTAGAGAACTTCAAGCGTATCTCGTCATTCCTTAAAACTTCCGTATTTTAATTATTTTTTCACATTGATTCTTCCTGACTAATCCCTTAAACTTCACCCTACTCTTCATCACTACTAAATTGTGATCTGATTCTATATCTGCTCCGGGGTAAGTCTTGAAATACAGTATCCTATTTCGGAAACTCTGCCTGACCATGATGTAATCTAACTGAAATCTCCCTATGTCACACTGCCTTTTCCTAGTACAGCTTCTGTTCTAGTGACTCTTGAATAGAGTATTCGCTATTACTAGTTGAAATTTATTGCAGAACTCAATTAGCCTTTCATCTCTCTCATTTCTTGTCCCAAGCACATATTCTACTGTAACTTTTACTTTTACTCCTTCCTCTATAAGTAGATTCCAGTCCTCCATGACTTAGTGTGCAGTAAACGATTACACGTGCGTGGTTCGATTCGCAGTGAGCACGGAACTCTTAGTTACGTTATTTCCAGATAAAACATGCGTACATCTCGATACCCCTGAAAGAAATCTACATATAATGTCCACATGCGCCAGAAAACAACGCTGGTAGGTACCTCGTTCGAATGATATGGAGGTAAAAATTATTCGCTCATGTCCGCATTTCAAGTACAGAAATCTCAGTACCGCAGAAAAATATTGATAACTAGTTTTTGATTTGTTAATAATTGGATTAGGTGCTGGGTTCAATTCCTCGTCCACCACAGTACTTTACGTCACTTCATTTCAAGTTTGTTACTTGCGAATGAAATGATATTTAACATCTATCGTCGACAGTTAACAGGCACAATAGTTGCTGCATAGGAGTCACGGCCCACGTAGAAAGATTTTCGTCACGTTTTTCTAGTTCTGATTTACTAACTAATGCTACTTAAAAATTATGTTATCATGTCTCTTTATGTCTAGTAAGGAATGAAGATCAGTCCTATGTTCGAGTCTCGGCCACACTCGAAATCTGTGGTTAGCCTACACTGCCTACAGGTGCTGCGTTTGAATGAATATCCAAAAAAAGTTGATCATACCTTTTATAATTCAAAAATACTCACAACGTGCTGCTCATAATTTTTAATGTCACTTTCTGTTGGATAACAAGGCCGGTGGATGATTTTCGTAGGACATAGATTGGATTAATGTGTAAGTTCGAAGCGTTTTTTGGTAATTTTTATAAACACAACAGATATACGTAACAGACACTTTAGTCATCAGCATATTCTCCTATTTACCAAAGAGTGCCAATGCTAAAGAAAAGTTTCGATTCTGCAAGCAAATGACGTGGTTTTGAGGCAAAGAACTTGTCTAACTGTATTCGGTGTGTGTTTTCATCTGGAAAGGAAGTTCGTCGAAGGTTGTTCAGTAGAGAGTGGAAAAGGTAAATATATGATGGCGTAATATCAGATGAATTCGGTGGAAGCGAAATGACTTCCGAACCCGACTCCTGTACAGCGCTTTTTGTTAGTTTAGCAGAATGCAGGCGGACGTTATGGCGGAGGTGCGTCACTTCTCACACTATTCCTGTCTTGGACTGCGTCTGCAAGATGGCTCAGTGGTTGACCATAAATGTCGACAGCGATGGTTACAACTCGGGGAAGCAAGCCGTAATATACCATGTCGTCGCTGTTCCACCTAATCCATAACATTGTCCTTTATGGATGCCTGCAGGTCCTTTTACGGAGAGTTGATGCTTTGTTTGGGCTCAACCATTCCTCTCTTTTCCCTTATATTTATTTATTTATTTATTTATTTATGCATTTATTTTACCTGGCAAGATTAGGGCCTTCAGGCCCTCTCTTACACCTAACCAGGCATACTCAGATTCAACAAATATCAGTGTCTACAGAAAATTAGGACATATAACATGTTATACAGTATTAATGTTAAAGAAAAAAAATAGAGATTATAAAAGTAGTACAATGATAATTATAACAATCAAAAAATAATTATAACAATCAAGAATAATAAAAATAATAATAATAATGATAATAATAATAATAATAATGACTATGTATATGAAAGTAAACATAATTTTCTTATATGAGTGTCAGTCCTATTGCTAGTTGGGAATTTTCTCGTTATATTCTTGCAGCTTGTGAGTTATTCTCATCAAGCAGAGACATAAGACGATGGAATGGGGTGAAAGAGATATAGAAGAGGTAGATAGGTTAGAGGAAGAGAAATAGATTGGTAAAATTCGAAGCTATGATGGAGAGGAGAAAGAAAAAGATGAGGGGGGGGGCACAACAATGGTGGCTATACCGTCCCTAATATGTAAGTCTTAAGTTCCCTCTTGAATGTTGAGTGGTTTTGGATAAGACGCAGATCACAGGGGAGCGCGTTCCATAGTCGTATGGCTGAGATGGAGAATGACACGGAGAAAGATTTTGTGTTATGTAAAGGTACAGCCAAGATGCTAGACGTATCCGATCTGGTATTGCGGTTGTGGAATGATGATGGGTGTTTAATGTGAGAAGATAAGTATTGGGGGCACCAGTGGCTAAGAAATCGATGAAGTAAGCACATCGTGTGGAGATCGCGTGCCTTATGTGGGCGTATCCAACCTAGCTGGGAGTATGAAGGACTGATATGATCATACAACCGTATGTTGCATACGTATCTAACACAAGCATTCATCACTAGCTCGAGGCATCTCGAATTTTCATTATTTGTGCCATGTTGAACTACATCACAGTAGTAAAGATTAGGGAAGACTAGTGTTTGGACTAATTTTTGTTTAACATGGGTTGGAAATATTTTTCTAAATTTTTGAATTGCATGTAGGGAGGAGAGCGATTTCCGGCAAGCTGTGACTGTTTGTTCTTCCCAGTTTAGGTGTTCATCCAAGATTATTCCAAGGTCTTTTACTGTTTTTTGGTATGGTAGTTGGGTTCCATTGAGGAGTATTTGAGGGACTGTTTCGCGAAAGTACCGACTGATTAACTTTGGATGAGATATAAGTATGACCTGGGATTTCTTGGGGTTTAGTTTAAGACCTAGGTTCTGTGCCCATCGAGAAACAGAGCAAAGATCTGCGTTCATACTCGCTACTGCGTCAGCAATGTTCTTGGGGCTTGCACTTATGTACAGTTGGATGTCGTCGGCGTATAGATGGTAGTTGCAGGAGTGAATCACTGAAGAAATATCATTAATGTACAGTGAGAAGAGTAATGGACCAAGGACGGAGCCTTGGGGAACTCCAGAGCGCACGTTTTTCCATGATGACTTTTCCGACCCACAAATGACTTGTTGACTTCTGTTTTTGAGGTAGCTGTCGAACCAGTGTATTGCGCTGTTTGAGAAATTCAGCTGCTTCATTTTAATTAGTAATATATCAAAGTCAACTGTATCAAAAGCCTTGCTAAAGTCAAGCAGTGTTAGGATGGTAGCTTCACGTCTGTCCATAGCATGTTTAATGTCATCAGTTACTTTGATTAATGCAGTTGCTGTACTATGGTGCTTTCGAAAGCCTGACTGATATTTGTCGTGCATGTTATGAGTTTTGAGGTAATCCGTCAGCTGTTCATGGACGATTTGTTCTAGGGCTTTAGATATTGCAGGAAGTATGCTGATCGGCCTGTAGTCACCTGGCTACTTAGGGTTGTCAGTCTTGGGTATAGGTTGAATTAAGCTTTGCTTCCACTCAGTAGGATATGTACTACTGACAAGAGACAGGTTGAAGATGTCTGTGATAACTGGAGTAATAGTGTTTACGACGTTCTTAATCATGCCAGTGCTCACTCCATCATTTCCTACTGCCTCGGAAGAGATTCTCATAATTGCCTTGTGTACTGTGCCGGTAGTGACATGTTTTAGGAAAAACTTGTCTCTCGAGAGATTGATATCTTGGGGCTGGTAATTTGTCGCTGCGTGGCAGTTTACGGCTGTTGAGAAGAAATCGTTTAATTCTTCTGCAGACGCTTGATAAACAGCGTCAGATCTTCGCTTTCCTATACCGAAACTGCGCAGCTTTTTCCACAGTACAGCAGGTTTTGATATGCCGCATACGACAGAGCGGGCATGTCTGATTTTGGCATTCCTCACGCTTTGCTTCGTTCTATTTCGGAGTTTCCTATAAGCTTCGTACGCCTCGGGAGTTGGGTTACGCTTGAAGGCCCTATGTGCAGCATCACGTTCATTCATTAACTGGCGTAATGCAGTGGTGAGCCACGGAGCGGGAGGTCTCTTTACCTTGACAGTGCGTTGAGGAGCATGTTTATCATACAGTGCAATAATTTTGCGACATAATTCCCGAATTTTTCCGTCTAAAGTCGGTTCATTGCTTATATCATGCCAAGGGATGTCTGAGCAATCCTTTTGAAGAGCGTCATGGTTAACATTTTTTAGGTTTCTGTAGGTTACCAGGTGAGATTTTTCTTTGGTAGTATGTACTGAGTAATTTAAGAAAATCACGTCATGAGCAGAGAGTCCTGGAGCGGATGTCTGATTGGCGCGAATTATCTTATCTGGTCGCTTTGTTGCTATTATATCTATGAGTGTATGGCTGTGTGGCGTGTGATGAGTTGGGTCCAGCGGTGCTAAACTCATATCATTGGAGTGGAACAGTCTCCTAAGTTTTTCTGCAGAGGGAGATTTTAACTGTAAGTCGATGTTTGTGTCGCCCATAATGATTATGTGTTCATACAGTGTCACGAGCGAGGACAGGACAGACTGAAAGGAGGACATAGCACCGACGTTTGGAAGTTTATAGATTACTCCAATTAGCAGTTTCTGATTTGATGTATTTATTTCGAAAAACAAGAACTCTGCTTCTCCTTCGCCCTTTGCATCCGATGTGCATAGTATAGTAGGTCTCAGATCAGAGCGAATATAGGCACCCACACCACCCCCGCGTCGTGTTTCACGATCTGCCCTTAGGAGAGAGTAACCAGTGATTCGGATAGCGTCGGAAGAAATGTTTGGTTTCAACCAAGTTTCAGAGACGAGGATAATATGGAACAGCGATTGGCAGAACAGGTCACAGAACTCGTCGAAGTGAGCCGTTAGCGACTGAGCGTTCGCGTGGGCCACAAAGAGCCCGCCGCCGGAACCGGTCCGTCCCATTGTGGCCGCCTGTAGGACCGAGCGCGCTCCGTCTACCTGCTGGCCGGAAGAGGGACAAAAGCTGGATTTCGCGGGGGAAGACATATTTACAGGTGTGTCCAAGGTCGTGACTGACTCAAGCGTCTGTGGGCTAAAGGTGAAAGACAGGCTGGTGGTATCGGAGAAGGGAGCGAAAAGAAAGATGGAAAGTGGCAGTAGTGGTTACGATAAAGATAATAGTAGTAGTAGTGGTAGTGACGAGGATGAAAATAACAGATATAGAAAGGCGGTTTTAAGGAGATTCCTGTTAATGGAGAATGTTAATTCCCGTTTGACTGACAATATGAATATAAATGAGCACTTATGATAGGCAACTAAAGAAGCAATATTTATGTGAAACAATTGACTGATTTTAAATAGAGTACTTATGGTACATATAGAAATAACAAAGCAATATTTACGTAACAAAAAAAAATGAAAAGAAAGAATAAAAATTAACTTATATTAGACAGAGTAAAATATGAGACTGTGTCTCGCGAGATTTCGCTCAGTCTTTCAGTTCGGACATGTTCGTCACCGTTTTCCTCCCTCCTTCCGTCTTGACTATGATCCTGCCATCCTGGGTCCATACATTTTGAAGGCCGAACTGTGTGATCGCAGTGTTCAAAACTTTTAGTCTTTCGCGTGTCAGATCTTCCCTCAGGGTAACCCCACTCTTGGCGAGTTTTCTTTTCTGAGCAAACACTTCAGCTCTTATCCGGTATGACACAAATTTAATTATTATGGGCCTGGGTTTCATCGCACCTGGTATCCTGCGCCCAACACGGTGGCTTCTGTCAATATCGGCCACGTCGATCTGCACGCCAAGTTTCTCACGCACAAGGCTAATGGCCAGGTCGTCGGTGTTTTCTCGATCGTTTTCAGCTACCCCGAACAAGCGCAAGCTGTTCCTTCGCTGATACTGCTCAATTTCATCGGTGGCCGCAGACAGTTTAGCTTCTAGGTCGGCGGCTTTTTTCTCTTGTGCGGCCAGGGACTTTTTAAGAGACTGGATTTCGGTGCTGTTGCGCCCGACAGACTCTTGCAGTTTGTCCATGACCGCGGCCGTCACAGAGTCCGTGATGGATTGCACTATTACGTCTAGCGTGTCTTTACTGTGCAGCGCCGCACTCACCTGGGACCGGACGAGCTCCCCGATGTCGGGAAGCGAGGCCTCACCTGCCGCCGGAGACCGGGCGCCCGCGCTGCCTGCGCCCCTGTAGCCTCGCCTGCTGCCGCTTACTCGTGCTCTTCCCATTTTTCACTCACTTATCACTTATCACTTGTGGTAATCAACGGAGAACAACACACCACGGCAAGTAACACTTGTTTAGTCGGGTGTACACGTTGTGGACTGCCGCACTTCTCTGTAACACCTTCAATGAGCGGAAAAACTCGCGAGCCAAAGAAACGCGCGTCACTCAGTGGCCGCCATGACAAAGCTACAATTTATCCTCATCATTAGCGATATAGGGTAGAAATATTTGATGTTTTTCAAAAGCCAATTGACGATGACCAAGCAGAGATGCAAACATGGCCAACCGTTGATTTTTGGGGTTTTGGCTTAGAGCATGCGGTGCCTACACACCAGAGTTTTTAATTTTCACCATTGCATGCAAATGTCACCCGATGGTTAAAAGGTGACAGGTCACCGAATTTCCCAATTCTTGAATACACTGGCGAGGATGATTGTGGATTAATGCGTTCAAACGATCTTCACGAGACCCGGGATGACTTCCTGAGCGTGGAGAGTCAGTAATGCCAAAGTGGTCGTTCTTACAACCAGGAAACCATGTTCTTGCCATGTTCTGCCCAGTGACGTTATCCTCATGCGTGGTGCGAATGTGTCTGGCTGCCTCCGCTGCTGTCACCCCTCTACTGAATTCAGACAAATGAATATGTCAGAAAAATCCCATTTCACCACTTGGCACTAAATTTTGTAACGTATGACAATATGTAACCTCAAATAGCAACAGTAAAGTACAATTAAAAGTGACAATAATAATAAACCCATACCAATTAAGATACCAATATGCAGAACAAAACGTTACTAACGATCCCACCAAGTAGTAGAACCACATGCAATTATTTATACATTGAAATTACTAATGCTATTTTGTTGATGTTGAAGTGTCTGTGGAGCACCTGACACTGTAAATTGCCATTTTCTATCTGCTTAGTTCATTGACCAGTTTACGCAAAGGAACGCTAATAGGAGGTTGTAAAGCGTTTTAGAGAGCAAGAATACTTCGATTTATCATGTAACTACGAGAGTCCACGTGTTCTTGAATAACCTCTTATTCGCAGTAAGGTTTAGTATCAGGGAAGAATTACGGAATACGCAGTATCCTTCGACGTGCACACATTAGGGGTCAGTAGAGGGATACTTATTCGTAGATATCTTCCTACAGTAAGTCACACAATCGCCTCAAATTCTACCGAGCGAACAGTTTCTGGTCGAGAGCCATAGCTCTCTCTCTGTGCCTTGGACGACTCAGATTCTGGTTAGATGCAGTCCTTCATGTTAGGACACTGTCCTTAAAATAGTTGTCCAGTTGTCTGAGCAGGATTTACTACTGCATCGGAATATGTTTTTATAAATATGAATTTTCAGTCTTTCAGAATGTGTCATTAAATGTAAACAGCCGTGTACTCCACCATGAACACACGTAAGATAAGTGTTTACTGTTTTTCAGGTATCGCCACCGTCGACATGACACGCAATTGTTTGACATGATATATAAAGAAATTAGACCCAAGTACCTCAAACGTGATCATGATTCAAGACCTTGCCCACTATGGAATATTCGTATACGAACATTGAGCCACATCAAAGCAATCATTTTACCCTCATAACGTCTGATACGGTTGAGCTGTGTAGTACCCGATGTGATCGCTGAAGTTTCATTAGTTTTGGTCAAAAATTAAATTTCATATTGATGGTATCGATTGCTAGCCATTAATCCTCAGATTTAAAGAGGAATGAAGAAGGAAATTCCATCCATATCTGTCTAAAAACACAGGATATAAAGAACAAAGAAATAGTAACATTAGGAATGCCATAAAACAACTCTGTTATGATAGATGTAACTTCTTCTGCAATGTACAGGGGACCCACTTTAACTAAACGCATTGAAATATCTAGAGAACTACACATCGGATGACAAAAAGTTTTATTTCCAAATTTCTTTGTGTCGGAGAGGGACATCCAACGATACCACAATCGACCAGCCACCCCACCCGACACATCAGACACAGGACCACTAGTCACACTATGCTGGCTGTGTAGCGAACTACAATGGATCATAGCAGGCAGTACACAGCGACCCGACCACACATATCGTCCAGACATAGAACAGATAGCGGCTCTAAACATTACAATGCTTGCGCAGTATACGTTGTCTGCACACCTGTCGTTCGAAGAGCAGACGTGGAAGCACAGAAGAAACAACTCTAATGTTCCTGATTTACAGAGAATGTAGGAGACATGTTAAGACTGCCGATGCCTTGTATTTCGATCGTTTTCCAGACGTAGCTCACTCTAGTTCGTTCTTTTATGGGGTTGTGAATGCCTTTATGTCTGATGGCAGTACACAGAGTGGCAAAAGGAAACGAAGCAAACCTGTTATAGGAAAAGCTACCGAAATAGCTGTACTAACAGCAGTGCTCTACAACCCATGGATAAGCGCCCGCTCATTGCATCGCTTCTCTGATATGTCTGTGGGTAATTTTGTCACAGTAATGCACCTTCATAAGTATCATACATACCATGCGTAGCGGCAACACCGTTAAGATAAGAAAAGGTTAGCTTCGGTGCAAAATATCTGAGCACACCAGTTAGAGCCAGGCATGGGCCTGGTGACAATAAATTGCACTACCAGCGGTTGCGAAGTAGCATGGAGGCCACAGGGCCATAGATCCGCTGAAAAGAGTAAACGGAGCGGTTTGCATGGCGCAAGTTCAGGCAGAAGGGGCCCAATGGCCTTCATAGATGTTATGAGTACATGACTCATAGCGGCGCTTTAGCAAAGCAGAGGCACACATCAGCGTATAAATAGGCGCAGTTTAACTAACAAGGCATTCAAGTGTGGCAGCTCTCTTGGATGGTGGAGCGTGCCGTACCACTGGTTACATGCAGCAGCAGACGGGGCGCCAGCGTTCTAGTCCATTGCAGGTCGCTGGTTCGACTCTCTGAGGCCAACGCGAGATCTGCAAGCAGCCTGCAGCGGGCCATGCCATGGCTCACTAGCACGGGCAGTCTTGATGGTTTCCAACTCACGCCAGAGGCATCACAAGGCGAGGGCCGCAGATTCGGACGCCGGATCGTGGTTCCTGGTTGTCGTCGCGATCTTAGCCACGCCAGTGAGGAAGCATGCCCCGGGCCTCATTGCAGCTCCTAACGGGCGGTGCTGAAGCAACAGGGGCGATGACCTCTGAGTCGACTGCAGACGCTTCCTGACGTCATCACAACTCCATGGCTGTAGAAGGCCGACACATAGCAGGGTGTTGCATGGGTCACTGAGGCAGCCATTCTGTACCAAGCTGTTTCGCAGACTGCGAAGTGGTGACCTCAGCATTGCGGGACCCAGTGACGCAGACTGAGAGGAACAGGGGCACCGTATCTGGAAATAATAGATCACTTGGGACACTCGTACGAGTTTTAATACGGTGCACCCTTACGGTTTCCATCCTCATCCAACACACCATATACACATGGGTCATTGCATCAAGAACTTCGTGGTGCTAATTTCCATTACTGGGTAGTGTTATGTGAATGGACATATCAACAAATGCAAAATCCGATGTGTTTACTGAGTTACTATTTTCATATTGGATTTTCGAGGGCCATTGAGTAGCTTGTCGTACATTACGATTGTGTACCAATTTTTTTTTCCTCCACTTACATGTCTGAGGCAATATAAGGAAAGTGCTTCAAACAAGTGTCTCCTGACCTAAGCACTTTTGCAGATATGAAGGTCTCTGTGCATGAATTCCTCCACATCCTCAGCAAGATTCATCCACTTTATCTAATAATCATCAGTTTCACCTTAGAGGTTGAAGAGAACAACTGCTTTCAGATTTCTGGATGTCCACATGCAGATGAAAAGTGACGCCGATCTGGTACATAAAGAATATAGCAAACCCATACAAACTGACCAGCAACTATGTCCCATACCCTGGACAGAAATTCTATTGTCTCACGTCAATGAACACAGACTGAAGACAATATGTTCTGATAACAAGTTAGTGATGGAGCTGTGTCTAAGAATGCTATCAAGCCCACATTTCTAACACCTGCAGAAATAAGGAACCTTCAGGGCTGTGGAAAGCTAACCTCGGACTTCGACTTAGGCACATCTTAATCCAGGTGAATGTGATACATCTTATTCGGACAGTTGCGCGCGGTATCTCCTTGTGTTGAGTATATATGCAATATAAAACTCGGTCAGGAAAATAAGTCTGCACTGACGGAACACTGTTTGACGGAAAAGCACACGTTTGATTTCGAAATGACGACTGCGCAGCTAATGGTTTCGGGGGCAGCATTGTTGTTAATTTACAGGGTACATCTTTCAAAGCATATTGGCTACCAGCCTTTAAAGCGATAATAGGGAGAGGCAGTAGCCTTTATTACAGAATTTTAGTGTTCCTCTTATAGGGCAGAGATGGATTGCGGATGTGTGTTGCCAGCTGCCTAACACTCGATTGGATCAGCTGTAAAACTGTTGTGAAACGGTCGTTGCGAGATTTAAATGTGCACCGCCAGTACCTATAGAAAGAGACGCCCTGTGATACATCTTTCCAAAACATAGCCCGCATGCGTGATCTCATGCAGCAAGATATCTGTGAAGATATCATTGTATTACTCTGTTTAGGATTCTCAGTCCTCCGCTAAGTTATAGCCATAAAGTGAATTTGACCTAAAGCGTCATATCAAAGAGCAAAATTTATTCTGCCAAACCTCCAGAAATACTGCTATGTGTAATAGTTTCATGGAATGTAAGTTTGTACCAGATCTGGAAGACAGAAATAGTCTCATGCAGCCAACCAAACGAGATACATCGTGAATGAGATTTTTACTCTGCAGTGGAGTGTGCGCTGATGTGAAACTCCTTGGCAGATTAAAATTGTGTACCTGGCCGAGACTCGAACTCCCGACCTCGAGTCTCGGTTCGGCACGCAATTTCAATCTGCCAGGAAGTTTCAAGGTAGATCCCTTTTTATGGCTCTTCAAAATATTAAGCCTTAAGTGGAAGAGCAATCACAATACAAAATTCGGTTTGTCTACCAAACTTGAATGAAACTTTATTTAGGAATAAAAGGAATGGAGAATTATTCGAAGTGGTAAGCAGGATTTTCTGAAAACATGAGAAGTGGTGGTACTTAGAGAGTTTTATCTTCAAATGAAAGTAATGCAGACTTCGTGTCAGAAGTGCATTAGCACAGTATCACTTATATTTTCAGTATTTTATTTAATATGGGACATCTCAGACAACGTGGCCTTTAATATGACGTTGAAGGAGACCTTAAATGAGTAGTTCAGTAGGAAAGAGCCCAATGGGGGAATGGAAAATGAGGGGGGGAGGAGTATTCAGCAATGTCGCGTTTTTCAAGAAAGCTATTCGGAATTTGTAGGTGATAAATGAAAATAAATGAGAACTTAAATCTGAATAGTCTACAGGAGATCTGAAGAGTCACTCTCCCAAATGAAAATTCATTGTCACACTATTGCGCCAAGTATCTCGGAACAAGGACATCATGCGTCCTATCACTAGTACCGTGAAGAGTATATGTAAGTACGCCAATATTATTGCCTGACTGGACAAAAGTATTTCATAACGAACACATATTGCTCAATGCAGTGAACACCAGCGACGGATTTTCGGAGACTGTCTTATTATGGACAAATTATAAACGAGACGGATGAAAAAAAAACCAAGTAAATTTTCATTTCAAAGGAACTAAATTGTCAATTAGGTTATCCCATTGTGAGACGGTCAATACCGTCTGGGAAAAATTTTTGCAGCTGCCTATAAGATGCACTCTTCATCCGAAGCAAATCGACGGTCATGAATGTCTTTCTTCAGGGCTCAAGAATATGTAAATCGAATGGGCAGGGTTCGGGACTGACGGGGTAGTCCCGCCCACTTATTACCAAAGTTATTTTGTGTACGATGCAGAAGTTTCGCTGGGGGCCCTAACACACCCTCCATCCAGTTTCCGATTTATTGCAATGCGTTTTCCCTATTTTTGGAGCCCTTAAGAAAGACATTCGAGGTCAGGTGCATACCTGGGTACAATCGTGATTCCTTAGGCAACTGCATGAAGTCACTGACCGTCTTGTCTCACAGTGAGACAACTTTATTACAGTTATGGCGATTACTATTGAAATAACTTCGTTTCTTCCATCTGTCTCGCCTTCATTTGACTGCCCTTGTACACCGAGATGACAAAACTCATGGGATACTTCCTAATATCGTGTCGGACCTCCTTCGGCCCAGCATAGTGCAGCAAGTTGCGTGGCATTGACTCAACAACTCGTTAGAAGTCTCCTGCAGAAATATTGAGCCATGCAGCCTCAATAGCAGTCCGTAACTGCGAAATTGTTGCCGGTGCATTATTTTGTGCTCGAACTGACATCTCTATTATGTCCCGTACATGTTCGATGAGATTCGTTTCGGGCGACGTGGGTGGCGAATTCGTTCGCTCGAAGTGTCCTGAATGTTCGTCAAACCAATCGCGAACAACGCTGGCCCGATGACATGGTGCAGTGCCATCCATTAAAATTTCATCGTTGTTTGGGATCATAAATGGCAGCAAATTGTCTCCACGTAGCCTAAAATAACCATTTATAGTCAATGGTTGGTTCAGTTGGACCAGAGGACTCGGTCCTTTTCATGTAAACACAGCCCACCCAGCTTTCGAAGTGCCTTGGTCACAACGTGGGGTCTACAGCACACGCGACCCCTACCATCAGCTCTTGCAACTGAAATCGGGACTCATCTGACCAGGTAACGGTTTTCCAGCTGTCTAGGGTCCAAACGATATGGCCACGAGCCCTGGAGAGGCGCTGTGGACGATGTCGTACCATTAGGAAAGGGGCTCGCGTCTATTGACTGCTGCCGTAACCATTTAACTCCAAATTTCGCCGCATGTCCTAACGGATACGTTTGTCGAGCGTCCCACAGTGGTTTCTATTTCACACAGTTTGCTGGTTTGTTAGCAATATAAATTCTACGCACACTTCGCTTCTCTCGGTCATCACCACTGCGTTGGCTGTGGTTCAAATGGTTCAAATGACTCTGAGCACTATGGGACTTAGCTACTGAGGTCATCAGTCCCCTAGAACTCAGAACTACTTAAACCTAACTAACCTAAGGACATCACACACATCCATTCTCGAGGCAGGATACGAACCTGCGACCGTAGCGGTCGCGCAGTTCCAGACTGTAGTGCCTAGAACCGCTCGGCCACCCCAGTCTGCGTAGGCTGTTGTGAGAGGCAGTACCTGGTATTTGGTTACCACGTCACACTTTTGACAAAGTAGATATCGCGATATTGTATTTCCAAACGATTTCCGAAATAGGATGTCCCATGTTTATAGCTCCAAAACCATTCCGCGATCAAAGTCTGTTAAATCCCGTCATTCTACCACAATCGCGTCGGAAATCTTTTCACATGAATCACATGAGTACAATAGATAACTTCCCCACTCCACCATTCTTTTATACCTTGTGTGAGGGATATTATAGACCTCTGTATATATGAATATAGCTATCATATGACAATAGTCACCACAGTGTATAAGAGCGATCATAGAGTTTCCGTTTGAGGGTGTTCCTGCAGCAACATGCAACGTAGCGTGACTCCGATGAACATATACACTCCTGGAAATAGAAAAAAGAACACATTGACACCGGTGTGTCAGACCCACCATACTTGCTCCGGACACTGCGAGAGGGCTGTACAAGCAATGATCACACGCACGGCACAGCGGACACACCAGGAACCGCGGTGTTGGCCGTCGAATGGCGCTAGCTGCGCAGCATTTGTGCACCGCCGCCGTCAGTGTCAGCCAGTTTGTCGTGGCATACGGAGCTCCATCGCAGTCATTAACACTGGTAGCATGCCGCGACAGCGTGGACGTGAACCGTATGTGCAGTTGACGGACTTTGAGCGAGGGCGTATAGTGGGCATGCGGGAGGCCGGGTGGACGTACAGCCGAATTGCTCAACACGTGGGGCGTGAGGTATCCACAGTACATCGATGTTGTCGCCAGTGGTCGGCGGAAGGTACACGTGCCCGTCGACCTGGGACCGGACCGCAGCGACGCACGGATGCACGCCAAGACCGTAGGATCCTACGCAGTGCCGTAGGGGACCGCACCGCCACTTCCCAGCAAATTAGGGACACTGTTGCTCCTGGGGTACCGGCGAGGACCATTCGCAACCGTCTCCATGAAGCTGGGCTACAGGGCTACATCCCACAGGACTACATCCCGCACACCGTTAGGCCGTCTTCCGCTCACGCCCCAACATCGTGCAGCCCGCCTCCAGTGGTGTCGCGACAGGCGTGAATGGAGGGACGAATGGAGACGTGTCGTCTTCAGCAATGAGAGTCGCTTCTGCCTTGGTGCCAATGATGGTCGTATGCGTGTTTGGCGCCGTGCAGGTGAGCGCCACAATCAGGACTGCATACGACCGAGGCACACAGGGCCAACACCCGGCATCATGGTGTGGGGAGCGATCTCCTACACTGGCCGTACACCACTGGTGGTCGTCGAAGGGACACTGAATAGTGCACGGTACATCCAAACCGTCATCGAACCCATCGTTCTACCATTCCTAGACCGGCAAGGGAACTTGCTGTTCCAACAGGACAATGCACGTCCGCATGTATCCCGTGCCACCCAACGTGCTCTAGAAGATGTAAGTCAACTACCCTGGCCAGCAAGATCTCCGGATCTGTCCCCCATTGAGCATGTTTGGGACTGGATGAAGCGTCGTCTCACGCGGTCTGCACGTCCAGCACGAACGCTGGTCCAACTGAGGCGCCAGGTGGAAATGGCATGGCAAGCCGTTCCACAGGACTACATCCAGCATCTCTGCGATCGTCTCCATGGGAGAACAGCAGCCTGCATTGCTGCGAAAGGTGGATATACACTGTACTAGTGCCGACATTGTGCATGCTCTGTTGCCTGTGTCTATGTGCCTGTGGTTCTGTCAGTGTGATCATGTGATGTATCTGACCCCAGGAATGTGTCAATAAAGTTTCCCCTTCCTGGGACAATGAATTCACGGTGTTCGTATTTCAATTTCCAGGAGTGTATAAGCATCGACTTGTAAACAACGGAGCAGTGTGGCATTCATGTGTTTACGAATTGCGTGCAAAGAATGCGGAAATGGCAAAGTCATTACAGGGTGACAATTATTGAAGTATATGAAAAAAAAATCGTCGTAACTTCTAATCTGTTTGGGCTAAGACGTTCAAAGTGCACTGTTGGCCAGAGGCCATGATGGGAATTAGTGCGCGCATGCACCGTTTGATTCAGTGACAAAGCCCACTTTTTTGTGGATGGGTTCGTCAATAAGCAAAATTGGAGCATTTGGAGGACTGAGAATCTATAGTTCGCGGTCGACATGTCTCTTCACCATCAACGGGTGACTGTGTGGTTGCTGTCCAGTCACGGAATAATCAGTGCTATATTCCTTGAAGGCACGGTGACTACCGAACGGTTCTTGAAAATTTTGAAAGATGATTTCAGCTCCATTATCCTAAGTGACTCTGATTTTTATAACATTCGGTTCATGCAAGACGGAGTTCGAAACATCGAAGCAGCAGAGTGTTAGATGTTCTGGAGAAGCGCTCTGGGGATCGCATTCTGGCTCTGGGATACCCAGAGGCCACTGGCATGGGTCTCGATTGGCCGCTATATTCTCCACAATTAAACACATGCGACTGCTTTTTGTGGGGCTATATTTAAGACTAGGTGTACGGCTGAAAACAGCCATTCAGAAGGTCATCGACTACATTGATGTTCTGATACTTCAGCGAGTCGCCGGCCGGTGTGGCCAAGCGCTTGTAGGCGCTTCAGTCTGGAACCACGGGACAGCTACGGTCGCAGGCTGCAATCCTGCCTTTGGCATGGATGTGTGTGTGATGTCCTTAGGTTAGTTAGGTTTAAGTAGTTCTAAGTTCTAGGGGACTGATGACCTCAGATGTAAAGTCCCATAGTATTCAGAGCCATTTTAACTTCAGCGAGTCACACAGAAATTCGCTATTCGTCTACGCCACACCATCGCCAATGGTGGCAGGCATATCGAACATGTCATAACATAAATCCGAATATGTGTAGTGACGTTTACAAGTTAAACGAAGTGTGTGCACACCGCAGTTTGTAAATAATTTAAGTTTTTTTCATACAGTTCAGTTATTGTCACTCTGTATTAGATGCATCCAAACAGGATCAGCGTGCTGCTATACTTTTCGTGACTGCCGAAGGACAGGCACTACTAGACATTCATCGGCGAATGAACTACGTGTATGGGGCAGCACATCTGTCCGAAACCGCCGCTATGGACAAGGCGTGCGGCTGCTTCAAGATAACGGCACGATCCCATGTTTCAAATGTCACAACCGGCAACTTACGTGATCTCAAGTGACAGACACTCAGCTAGGGTCGTATAGTCCTCTCCCTAAGTGATTATCACACCTTCGGTGACGTAGGAAGCGCATTGAGGGGTCGACGATTGTGTCGGACGTGAATGTGCAACATGAAGTTACTGAGTCCGTAAGGCAACAGGACACGGTGTTCTACCAAACGGGTATCTTCAAACTCGTGCACTGTGTAATGTTTGCCTCAGTGCTCATGCAGTTACGGTAATTGCTGTTGATAACAAAAATGCCTGCTTTACTCTTCGCCTTCATAATCCGCCTGGTTTCTGGCTTATTTTCCTCGCTCTGTTAGTTATAAATTAACAATAACAGACAGCAGTACGCATAGTTTTATTGATGAAGAGTTGGCCAATGTGCATATCGTGTACGAGTTCACTGTGTGTGATGTAAGAAGAGCATAACGATCTTACGCTAACCGGTTTCCGCAGCGATGGCAACTATGTCGCAATACCTGTCTATCTCTTCACAGACGCCTGCGGGACATCGGAGACCTTCATGTTGCAATTCCAGATACTCGTTCTTGACGTGCTAGGTAGGTCAGAACACTCGATCTGGAGAGGAATGAGTTACACGGGTATTGTGAAATTCGCGCATGAGCTCTGAGCGCAAGCCAAAAAAATATTTTGAAAATCTTATGTGAACAACACTTGTATCATCCATGGCAGGTGCAGCGGCTACAGCCAACGTAATTACTCTCTGGATTGGCGTTTTCAAACACATTCTTACGTTAAAATGCAGATAATCACAGTTTCCTGGTTTGGTTCAAGTGGCTCAAATGGCTCTGAGCACTATGGGACGTAACATCTGAGGTCATCAGTCCCCTAGACATAGAACTACTTAAATCTAACTAACCTAAGGACATCACACACATCCATTACCGTGGCAGGATTCGAACCTGCGACCGTATCAGCAGCACGGTTCCGGACTGAAGCGCCTAAAGCCGCTCGGCCACAACGGCCGGTCCCTGGTTTGGTGCTCTCTGCAAACGATGTTACGTTTAACAGTATGAGGGCATGTTTAACAGTCGAAATAGCAGTGAATGGGATGACTTACAGGTGGTGGTGCGTAGATCCCCGTACGTACACAAGATCGTTGTGTATCTGTTGAATAGTATTGACAATATTAAACTTATTTTCCGTCATACTTCCGGATAAAGTGAACGTCGTCATGAACAAAACACACGTTAAAATGTCTTCCCACTTTTCGAAGAATACATTGCGCTAAGGAATCCCAACGTAAATAGTTTCATCGTGCGGGAGAGCAGCCGGAGTTTGCGCCACATTAATATACAGTTCACTTGTCATCAGATATGATGCCAGTGGACATCTCCAAGTGAAGAGCATAATTTATGAAACTCAGTCAGATATTCACATGAAGTTAGAAGTTTCGTAGTCACGAAAGTAATTTGCCAAAATCCTGGGGTTGCTCCGAATGTGAAACTGTCAATGATGTGGCGCTGAACGTACTGCCTTCAAAATGAGCAACACCTGTAACAGAAAGCTCTTCATTCGCTATGTGCTGCACTGTACACTGTGCTGAACAGACTGAATACACTGTGAAAAATGTCTACGAGTTTCTTCTGCGCTCTGATACATTATTCTATGATCTGTATTGTACATTATGTGATGACATGTGGCAGAATTTTTCTCTGTTGTGAAGATATTCCCAAAAAACAAGGACCATTTTGACAACAGAGTGAATAATTCAAAATTACTTAAGTGCTCTTTAGCGAACCATAGAGTTTCTTCTTTATTTTCTTTCTGCAATGTAAAATCTATAAGACAATCAGCGCCTTTTAAGTTAGTGAGAGCGTGTGGTCGTCCTGTGCAGCACCAGAGAGAGAACATTATAGTTCCGTTATTATCGTTCCGTAAACCTGGCTGTATTTTGTATGTGACTTATAAAATTATTTAGCAGTTTCAATTGTTTATTTTACATTTGAGGACGGTCGATTGTGACGGAGAGAGCTAGTTATGTGAAAATATAATTTTGATTGTTAATTAAATAAAAATTAATCTAAACGTTATATAAGTTGTATTGGTATTTCCACTATCATCCTACAGTCAATTAGTCGAACTGAGACTTCTAACGGACCTGAGACAATCGGCAGGCGTCCTTTCTAGTCTACATCGTATTTGTTATATAAATGCTAGTAAGAGAATTACTTCATATAAGAATTAAAATCATAGAACTGAGATGAAAAGAAAACTCTACGAGAACTTCCTAACCTTGCAGTCCTCTCTTACTGAGCCTAAAACAGAGGTGTTTGTTACAGTGCAACAACCTATTTAAGCAACATAGACAGGCCAGGCGCCACCATATTTGAATCGAACTGAAAATTCGTCGCCACGTTTTACAACGTCAGGCTGGATGATTGTAACTGTGTGGTAGTACGAAACCACTTGTTTGTTTTTGTTACACAACAGGATTTGCTGTTGCTGGCGACAGGAGCGAGGAGTTTCGGTTATCGATTACTACTATGAAGTGTGTTTGTCGTGTATTGTGCCATCTTAAGCATGATATTTGTGATGTGCCTCATTATTTTGGTGACTTTACTGCACTGTAAATGAGCGTATTTTTGCAATTACTCATGTATCTTACACTATTAATACATTTGGTTATTGTACTTGTGATTCGAATGCCATTTAATGCTCGAAAGTGCCATCTTACATAGTTATCGGAAATAAATTTAACAGGTCTTTGGTATTTATAGTTACGGTAGGCTCTGAACTAACATTTAAAAACATGGTTCGAAGGCTTAATGATTCTTGCTGTTGATAATTCCTGATATGTAGACAAGAATTTTTTTATTCCGGTTTTGTCTTATTTTTGTGTGGCTTCGAGCAGTTCTAATGGAAGTCAGGATAGTCATGTTTTACGTCCTTCTGATTCACGATATCTGTTTCTCGGAAAAGAGCATTTACTAGATCCCTTAAGATCAATTAACTTAGGCCGAATATTTTTACTTTTATGTAACCTGCTGCATGATGACAAATACTACAGGCCACCAAAAAACTGATGTCAACCTGCTGCTGTCATTATATAAAAGAAATTGTTACTGTTTAACAAGCTAACCCATTGTTTTTACAAGCGCAGGGTTTTAAAAGAGTGTGGTAATATGTGAAATAAAGCTGAGTGATATTATTGTACGTTTTTCACTGTTCTAAAACACAAGCCCCTAATGAAAATTTGATATTTGTTGTAAAGCTAGTAGGAATGAAGAGAAATGAAATAAAACACATGTATGGTATAGAGCAACTGTCAAGTTTAATAATAAATTGTCTTTTGTTATCTAGGCTTAGATTAATTCGACAGCTAAATGTACCCGAGACTGTATTTCTGCATCACGTAGGCCAATTTCAGGATAGGCTCACTGTTTTCCTTTAAACAATATGAAGTTAGTGTACATTTGTCTGACCAGTTTCCCTCCGTCAGTCAATGATTTAGATTTGCACAAACGACGTACTGAAACCTAGAGGTGAAGTAATGATTTAACAACAGTTTTATCATAGTAAAATAAAAACATTCCGCTTCAAATTCAGAGGAAACGATTAGATGATCAAACACAGTGAATTAACTCAATCTACGTTCGAACATAATGAATATACACTCTTGGAAATGGAAAAAAGAACACATTGACACCGGTGTGTCAGACCCACCATACTTGCTCCGGACACTGCGAGAGGGCTGTACAAGCAAAGATCATACGCACGTCACAGCGGACACACCAGGAACCGCGATGTTGGCCGTCGAATGGCGCTAGCTGCGCAGCATTTGTGCACCGCCGCCGTCAGTGTGAGCCAGTTCGCCGTGGCAGACGGAGCTCCATCGCAGTATTTAACACTGGTAGCATGCCGCGACAGCGTGGACGTGAACCGTATGTGCAGTTGACGGACTTCGAGCGAGGGCGTATAGTGGGCATGCGGGAGGCCGGGTGGACGTACCGCCGAATTGCTCAACACGTGGGGCGTGAGGTCTCCACAGTACATCGATGTTGTCGCCAGTGGTCGGCGGAAGGTGCACGTGCCCGTCGACCTGGGACCGGACCGCAGCGACGCACGGATGCACGCCAAGACCGTAGGATCCTACGCAGTGCCGTAGGGGACCGCACCGCCACTTCCCAGCAAATTAGGGACACTGTTGCTCCTGGGGTATCGGCGAGGACCATTCGCAACCGTCTCCATGAAGCTGGGCTACGGTCCCGCACACCGTTAGGCCGTCTTCCGCTGACGCCCCAACATCGTGCAGCCCGCCTCCAGTGGTGTCGCGACAGGCGTGAATGGAGGGACGAATGGAGACGTGTCGTCTTCAGCGATGAGAGTCGCTTCTGCCTTGGTGCCAATGATGGTCGTATGCGTGTTTGGCGCCGTGCAGGTGAGCGCCACAATCAGGACTGCATACGACCGAGGCACACAGGGCCAACATCCGGCATCATGGTGTGGGGAGCGATCTCCTACACTGGCCGTACACCACTGGTGATCGTCGAGGGGACACTGAATAGTGCACTGTACATCCAAACCGTCATCGAACCCATCGTTCTACCATTCCTAGACCGGCAAGGGAACGTGCTGTTCCAACAGGACAATGCACGTCCGCATGTATCCCGTGCCACCCAACGTGCTCTAGAAGATGTAAGTCAACTACCCTGGCCAGCAAGATCTCCGGATCTGTCCCCCATTGAGCATGTTTGGGACTGGATGAAGCGTCGTCTCACGCGGTCTGCACGTCCAGCACGAACGCTGGTCCTACTGAGGCGCCAGGTGGAAATGGCATGGCAAGCCGTTCCACAGGACTACATCCAGCATCTCCACGATCGTCTCCATGGGAGAATAGCAGCCTGCATTGCTGCGAAAGGTGGATATACACTGTACTAGTGCCGACATTGTGCATGCTCTGTTGCCTGTGTCTATGTGCCTGTGGTTCTGTCAGTGTGATCATGTGATGTATCTCACCCCAGGAATGTGTCAATAAAGTTTCCCCTTCCTGGGACAATGAATTCACGGTGTTCTTATTTCAATTTCCAGGAGTGTATAAAGAAATAGTTTAAACAGAAAATTTTGTGTGACGTTTGACAATGCCTTATACCCTTTGAACATACACTGGGCATGATTTACGATTCAGAATAAATACTTTTACGGTAGATTTCGAACACAGAGTTTCTCCTGTCTCAAATTTACTAACTTGTTAAGTGTCCCGACGCTATAAAGTATAGCGCCCAGTGTTGCTTGTTACTGCCACTAGGAGCGCTGTTCACACATAGGTGCCTCCTTATGTTAATTATATGCCTGTTTGTTCCAGGCTGTAGATTGATTGAGAAATATTTCCACTAGCGTTTTTAATCCATCTCTGCTATGTCGGAAACAGTGTCACGTCTACCTGACATCATTCATCTCTTCGCGAATCTTGCCACAGATGTGACTGCAGTACCAAAATCACAAGCCAGTGAACGCCTTACCCATCAGCCACACGAATTTCGTAGACGAATCCGTGCCTAAATGTATTACGTGGAATAATTCCGTTCCTCTGCTGTGCTCTGCATACTGATCGTCGGCCGCTGTGTGAGAGAGAAACTCTATCAGCTTAAAAGAACCTTCAGTAACTGTGCCGTCTAATGAGAGTATTACACACACTTTTCTGAGTTGTCAGATCTGCAATTTGAGCCGGCCGCGGTGGTCTAGCGGTTCTAGGCGCTCAGTCCGGAACCGCGCGGCTGCTACGATCGCAGGTTCGAATCCTGCCTCGGGCATGGATGTGTTTGATGTCCTTAGGTTAGTTAGGTTTAAGTAGTTCTAAGTTCTAGGGGACTGATGACCACAGATGTTAAGTCCCATAGTGCTCAGAGCCATTTGAACCATTTTTTGCAATTTGAGCCATTGCTCAGAGTAATTCAAATACTGTTTTCCCCACGTAAAATGCCGGATGTTTTAATCTGGTGCACCACATTTATGGGAGTAGCTTGAACTGCCAGAGCGCTACCGAATTTACTAAGGTAATTGCTACAATAGTAGCAAACTTCATGCTCCATTCCTTGAATGTTAGATTCAAGACTAGTGTTTTATAAAGTCACTGAAATTAGTTGAAGCATGTATAATAATAAAGTGATACCAGTACATCATCGCAAAATACTGTAGATACTGTAGTATGATGCCGTACGCTACATGAGGTAGCACGCACAAATCGGTATGTATGAGATAAATAATGGATTATTTTAACAAGGTGAGGGAATAACGTTACTGGAATATTGAACTAAGCTATTTACCACCAGCTCACTAACACCTGACACGAGGAGAACACTGTCAAAGCACGGTGCTCAGATAACTGCCAAGAAAGTTTTACATCATGTTAGTGGAAAAGTAGACACCATTTTGAAACGTAACCACAGCAGCTGTTGACGTTATTCTACTCGAGTAGGTCACACTGGAAGGAATATTAAAACTAAACAAATCGTCGGCACCAATGAAGGGAAAAATGGCTGCAGCCTATTTAGGGGAATTTGTCCTTAACTGCAGTACCTCTGGAGATACACCACATACTACTCGTAGATTAAATGTAAAATTTGTTTTTCCCCCACTTTGCTGACAACAGCCGATGACGGGTTCCGTTATTGTTAGCTCTCGAAGGCACGCAACATCCTTTTCTTGTTATCAGTTTCCTGCCTGGGTTGAAGCGATCCGTTACGATTTTTTCTCCTGTGTCAACCTGTTAGTCACAGAGTGACATTCAATTATCTGTTGGATATATTGAGTCTTCGTCTTCCCACACATTTTTTACCTTCTACAACTCGCTCAAGTACCATATAGTATCCTTAATGACTTAAGAAAGTCCTGCCATCCTTTACCTCCATCTTACTAATGTTTCCCACGTGTCCTGATGAGAGTCTCCACATTTCTTATCAGTCAAGCTAACTTTAAACATTGTTCTGCAAAACCACGTCTCAGACGTGGTCTCCACGTTTTGACTAGAGTGATGTAAATCCTTCGCAGCCGTCTGGCAACGTTCTTTGTCACCATTTTCCTGTTACATAGTGCCTTCTTTTCTTGTTATCACTTCCATAAAATGCTGTGTTCCAAACGTACATTCTCAGAAATTATTTCCTCAAATTACATCTATTGCATGGGACCTGTTGAAGGTGGCCATTGAAAATCGTCCGAACTCATGTGACAGTATTCAGGACCTCATTGAAGCTACCACTGCGGAGTGGGAACCCCCCCCCCCCAGATAAACTTGATGATTTTACGCAGAGCATGACTCGCAGAATGGAAGAACTCACCCGTCTGCGGGGGCAACATACTCACTACGAAAGACCGATAATCATCGTTATGAGATAAAGGTTTTCACTGTTTTTGTTTTCAAGATGTACGCCTAGGAGAGGGACTGCTTTGTTTTGTAACGATTTTTTGTAACCAACCGGAATCGTTCTTGTTTTAAGAAGGAATTATATTTGTTTTTTTAGTAAGGTATTGTGCAAATCTCAGCGGATTTACTATAAGAAGCCATTGTAGTAAACTCTATGATAATCCAAACTTTCGTCGAGGTGTGTAGTAGGCATTTTTGGCCACGAATTGACTCTTTGATGTGCTAGTTTGCGTTGAATGTCCTCCTTGCTTCTTCCGTCATGTATTATTTTACTTCCTGATTCACAACTCCGTAATCAACATTTTCGGTGTTAAACTTGTCGCTAATCTCTTTACTGCTACTCATCATTACTTTTCCTTTCGTTGCTTTACTCTCAATTCAGATTCTGTGTTCATTATGATATTCGTTAGTTTCTTGTAACTCATGCTCACTGTCGTTAAGGATAGAAAAATCATTAACGAATGTTACCACTGACTTGAATCTCTGTATGTGCTCGACTTTCTGTACGCCCCTCTTTTCAGAGATGGTTGCGGAACTCGGAACGTCGCTACAAGATGTGAAATCAAACACCTTACAGCCGTCTAAATTCCTAACCGTTATTTTATTTCGCTATCACTTTCGGCGGTTTACTACGCCATCTTTAGGTCCCTGACCGACCTCGGTTCCGGCCAAAATAGGGGCTAGCATTCAGATACTGGTATCTGTAGATCACATACAGCGATCACTTCAACTGTTTTTACCAGAACCGAGATCGGTCTTCCTACACGTCGGTCAGGGGCCTGAGGATGGCGCAGCAAATCACCGAAACTGATAGCCAAATGAAATAACGGTTTGGAAGTTAGACGGCTGAAAGGTGTTTGGTTTGACGTCCTTTCTTCTTATAGTTTACTCCCATTCCTGAAATTTTACTTTCGTAACTTCTTCTTCGATGTATGATTTGTACAGCTGGGGAAATTGGTTTCAGCAGCGTCTTCTACCATTTCTATTCCGAACATATCGTTCTTTTACGTTTTTACTCGTCCTTCCTTACTGATAATCCCTGTTTTCCTCAGAATTCCGACTACCTTGCAGCATTTTACATTGTCTAGCGCTGTCTCTAAACCCTGAATCCGTCTTGATTTTATTTGAACCTCACTTTCAGCTTTAAGTGCAAAATCAGAATTGGAGAACTTAGCTAAAGGGAAACTGATCATCATATAACCTACTCTGTTTTCGTTTCAGTTCTTCTGTACATTATTCTTGTGAGGAACTTGGATATATGAGCTGTTAAGTTGATTATACAATGATGGTCACACTTACCTGCATAGCTACCTTAGGGGTTACGTCGATATTATTTTTCCGAAACTTTGATAGTACGTCTCCAGACTGCTGATTCTAGAAACCATCTTCCCTACTCATTAGGTGCATCCTCCCCCAATTATTTTAGAATTTTCAAGAGCATGGTACCTACGCTTTCCGCTTTATTTGATTACAGCTCTTCTAAAGTACCGTACTGTTAAACCCTGGCTCTATTACTTCATCCCCTACGTTTTCCATATGGGCTGTTACATCCTATTCAGGGACAAAATCAGTTCCTCCCCCTCGAAGAAACTTTCAGTGTGCTCTTTCCATTTATCCGTTCCCTGCCTTTGTTTCAACAGAGGAATTCATATTGCTTTCTTTATGTTGAAGCCCCTGCGTGTAATTTCACCGAAGGCTGTTTTGACCCATCTGTATGCTGAATTAGTCTTTGTGATGGTCACTTCTTTTTCGATTTCTGTTCATTTGTTCACTTCATATCTGAATATCACATGCAACCTACGTCCTCAATTATTTGCTCGATGTATTCCAATCTCTGTCTTCCTCTACTGTTCTTATCCTCTACAGCTCCTCCTAGTACCATTGAAGTTATTCCCTGAAGTCTTAGATGTCCTCGCCGATTCAGCGGATGACCCCGTCTTTCATCACATTATCAGTCCACCAAATTTTCAAAGTTCTTCTGTAGCACCACATCTCAAATGCTTCGATTCTCTTCTCTTCCAGTTTTCCCACAGTCCACGTTTTACTGTACTATGCTGTGTTCCAGACGTGCAGTCTCAGGAATTTTTTCCTCAAAGTAAGTTCTATATTTGGTACTAGTAGATTTCTCTTGGCCAGGAAGTCCATATTTTGCAGTGCAAGTTTGCTACTTATGTCGTCTATGCTCCGTCCGTCTTGGGCGTGTTTTGCTGCCTAAGTATCAGGATTTCTTTATGTCATCTACTTCGTGATCACCAATCCTGATGTTAAATTCCTACCTGTCCTGATTTCTGCAGCTTCTCATTACTTTCGTCTTGCTTCGATTTGCTCTCAATCCATATTCTGTGTGCTCTAGACCATTCTATCCCACACGTCCTTTAATTATTCCTTACTTTCACTGAGGATAGCAATGTGATCAGCATATTTTATCATTGATATCCTTTCACCTTCAATTTCCATTCAAGTCTCAACCTATATTTTATTTCCGTCACTGTTTCTTCGATGTATAGATTGAACAGTGAGGGCAGAAGACCATCTTCCTGCCTTCCACGCTTTTTCATTGGAGCTCTTCGTTCTTCTCTTCGTACTCTCATTTTTCCCTCTTGTTTCTTGTACATACCGTATATTGCCCGCCTTACCGTGTAGCTTACCTCCATGTTTCTTAGAAGTTTGAACGTCTTCAACCATGTTACCTTACTGGACGCTTTTTCGAGATCGACAACTTTTATGAACGTATGGTTGTTTTTCCTTTGTTTTTGCATCCATTATCAACCCCACTTTGAGAACTGCCTCTCTGGTGCCTCCACCTTGCCCAAGACCGAATTGATCTTCAGCTAACACATCCCTAATTTTCTTTTCCTTTTTTCTGTACACTATTCTTGTCAGTAACTTAGGTGCATGAGCTGTTAAGCTGATTGTGTCGTAATTCTCGCACTTATCGGCTTTTGCAGTGTTCGGAATTGTCTGTATGATGCTATTCCGAAAATTCGATGGTATATCGCCAAAGTCGTACAATCGACACACCAGCGTGAATAGTCGTTTTGATGCCATTTCCCGCAATGATTTAAGAAATTCTGTTGGAATGTTATGAATCCCAGCTTTCTTATTTGTTTGGAAGTCTTCCAAAGCTCTTTCAGATTCTGATACTGGATCCCCTGTCTCTTCTATATCAACTCCTGTTTCTTCTTTTATCAGACAAGTCTTCCCTCTCACAGAGGCCTTCAGTGTACTCATTCCACCTATCCGCCCTCTACTCTGCATTGAACAATGAAATTCCCATTTCAATGTTACCACCCTTGCTTTTAAGTTCAGCGGGGATTGTTTTGATTTTTCCGTATGTTGAGTCAGTCCTTCCGGTAATAATTTCTTTTTCGAGCTGAACACTAAGCGATAAGAGTATGTTTGCCAGCTACTCCAAAAAACACGGCTGTTGGGTATTTCTCCCTCGTGGCGATTGTGTTCCAGGTATGTGAGGTGTGAGATGAGCAAGTGTGTTACGGTACTGATCGCCTCATAAGCGACATCAGTAGCACCACTATTTGTGGAGCTGCATCGTGATGATTGTCGGGGGCTGCGTTCACTCAGCTCAACGCCTATTCGTATGCCACTAATCGTATGACATCAAAGGCAAAATATGTTACGTAGTTGTTATTGGAATTAAATCTGTTCGTCTTTCATAACGCTCCGTACTTAATGTGCTTCATTTTATGTACTCTGACAAAAAAAATTCCTTTCAATTTCCTTTCAATTCAAGGAAAAGGAAACGTAATCTGTAATTATTATATTCAACAACGCTGTCTCTTCGTACAAGAGTATTTTATGTATTACGCTGTGGTTATACAGCGCGACTTGTAACAAAACAATGTTCATTAAATCCAGAACATCCTCATTATTTGCATCATTAAACAGTCACTATTAGTTTGTAGTAGCGATACACAATTTCTTACATAGCAACTCACACGACTGTAATTCATTGCATTTGAAGGATTTAAATCTATATTTTAGAAGACTGCGTAACTCTTCAACGTTACATATTACTATTTTAAAAAAAATTGGTTCAAATGGCTCTGAGCACTATGGGACTCAACTGCTGAGGTCATTAGTCCCCTAGAACTTAGAACTAGTTAAACCTAACTAACCTAAGGACATCACAAACATCCATGCCCGAGGCAGGATTCGAACCTGCGACCGTAGCGGTCCCGCGGTTCCAGACTGCAGCGCCTTTAACCGCACGGCCACTTCGGCCGGCTACTATTTTAAACTGTAAGTATTTAACGGACATTAAAAAGGTACCGTAAAGTAGTAGAGACGGGGAACAACTGAATACAACGAAGACAGACGTCCTGAGTTATTGGATATCGTTGAAATGCGGAAGCGCTGTGACGTATATGTTTGAGAAGCCCGGACGCAGAATCGCATTTCTGGGAGGTGTTGCTGAATGATTCTTATGTGAGCTAGGAACATGGGGTGATGAGTATCTGATTTAGCCCGGACCATCGGCCAGATGTACAGCCAATGCTACATCTTTCTTACTGTAGCAATGTTATTGTACGTGAAGCAATATTTGAACGACTAATCGAAGAGAGCACCCAGACAAAGTGAGCGGGTCGATTAATTCCCTTTTTAAAAGATGTTAACTGGGCTGAAATTAATTCTCAGCGAATTGCATCACCTGTATGCTCACCGTTCGGATTACCCCAGCAAGTACGTGTAAAACATACGTTTTTCTGGTGGTTTTTTGAAGCACGCCACATCTATACCTTAAAATTGTACGCATCGCTTCAAACTTCGCGCTAAGGCGGCCAAATAGATGAAGTCCAAACAAAATTTTTTATCCAATAATCTTTATGCGTTGCCAAAATACGATGGTTTAAATTCTAGGTAAATCTAGCATGTAAAATTCATTCTTAAGCGAACTGAATGCCCAGAAACGCTTTAAAGTGATTCTAGCAAATAAAAACAGATTATTACTGCAAAAGTGAAAACTTGCATTCAAGAATCTACTTTCATTCGGATTTTATGTCCAAAAAGTAGGATTTTTTTTATCATTTTTACCGTTTCCACGTCCATGTTGAAACTTGTGAGAATCGGTTCCAATTTCGTGAAGAGGCACACAAATACGTGTAATTAATGGTCGTCCTGTACTCCTTGCCACGATATAAACAACATGGTCCGTAAGACAATACCCAAACCTATACCGGGTCAGTCGTATCCGGATTCAAGCTATGTCTTATGTCAGAATTATGGTAGAGTAAACAATAGAAACCGGAGTGAAAAATGCTCCTGTCATAGCACAAAAAAACGGGACTAAGTCCTGGACAGAGTTAGGGATGGAAAAGAAGGGAACTAGCTTTCCGACTTGTCTAACACCTTCAAAGACTTTTAAAAACATCCACGAGTTTAACCTACTTCCCCAGCTCAGTGAGCTATCTTAGCTGCTAGGTGTTGGCACGAATACAACTTCCAATTTATAGGTCTAAGTTCCTGACCCAGTGGCCAGAATCTAAACGACTGGTTACCCGTACTAATTAATCTTTAATATTATTTGGCTGAAGAGCATACATGTAATGTAAAAAAAAAATCTTGAGAGGAGAAAATTTCTTGGGGGTGGTTTGTTTCTGGGATAAACACGTGTATCATGTTACGTTACTTGAAACGGTACATTACATTACGTGACATGAGTACTAATACTAACAAGTAAAAGAATTCGTGTATGTCAAGATATTTGATTTATATGTTTTTGAAGATGCCAGAAAAGTCGGGAAGCTAGTTAAGTTCTTTTGCACCCCTAACTCCGCGAAAGACATACTCGCGGTTCTTCTGCTATATTGGGAGAATATTTCATTCTGGTATCACAATAATTATAAATAGGACATATGATAGTAATTAGATATGACATTTATGAAGATGTCCTTTACATCGATTATCAGGTGATTTACTATTTTTTTTCTTAGATTTAGGACCTTAGTCAGTAAACATTACGCATTTTCTTGGACTAGATTATAAAAGTTCTTGTTTCCCTATTTCTTTATTTTTTTATATCTTCATTAGTGCTTGGATCCTTTCGAACAAGTATTTATAAAATTTTATTATTAAAAAATAACTCCCAAATGTGTCTGTGTAGTTAAGTAGTTGCACAAGACAAACGTTTCTTCAATATGCATCACGCTTTAAAGTGTGGAACCTATATTTTAGTACAAAATTATTTAGCCGTTAAAGATAATTAATTTATATGCTTGGAAACGACACATTAATCACTTGTACAAGTGTATACGTTATGATAACCTGTTCATATGCATTAAGGTTTAAATTATGGAAAGCTGAATTTCTCTTCGTCTCGACAATGGAATGTTGTAAAAATAAACTTGAAACTGTATACAAAATTGTCCAACACAAGCTGGTGTTGATCTATCGTAGATTAGGAGTGACAAAAAGAGCGAGGTAAAGCAGCTTTTTAATGGTTTCGCTTTACAAATAAAGGCAAGTGGTGGGCTTGTTCCCTTAAAAAGTACACAGCAGCAGTAGTTGGGAACTAACGACGTTATCCAATTTGACCTTGAAATGAACAAGGCGATCACACTATCGTCATGTTTTCCTGAGGGTCATGCTTGACGTCATCATTGAACGAAAACAATCAATCGATCAATCAATAAAGTAGATAAAGTAAATATAAACAAATACAAGACGGTGGAAATAGCTCTGTTAAGTTAAACGTAAATTAAAATACCAGTCCTCCACCCCATTTCTACAACAGAATCATAGTACAAAAAAATCCAGGATTAGGGATGTAGGCAAACTGTGTCAGTGGAAAATTTAAGACCGACTCAGTCAGACAATAGTACTGTATGGATGAAAAACTGGTATCAAACTGTATTACATATGACGTACATATCAAGTAACCGGCTGGCCACCTCTCCTCCCTCTTAAGGCCTGCCATTAGCTGCACAGTATTAAAAATTACACAGTTATTGAAATGGATCAGTTGGGTGGTCTAGACATCACGCTAATCTCTTTCCAGTCAGTAAGACTGTGGCATTATAAGATGGCGCCAAAATTCAACAAAACATACGTAAACTCAATATCCGGTCAAATAGATCGATTATGTAAGTAGAATGGCGCACACACACTCCACCTGTGCCGATTCTCAGAAGTATCTGAACGACCCAATTCTACTTCCTCTGCTTTTACACCCTCATTGCACCATTTCAGTCAATCATTTTCTCATATTTATTCAGCAGGTTATCTTTCAGAATTACCCATTCAGTTTTCATTCTTCCTGATCTCTTTTGTCGTTCCTCATGTGTAAGATTTATTGTTTGTCGTTTGTCTATTTTTGGTTTCAATGATATTTTTATTTTTATCAGTTCCTTTAATGCTCTGTTTGGTTTGGCAAATCAACCTCCGTTAATTCTAGTTTTTTCATATCCTCCCTAATTTCCTTTTCCTCCCTACTTGTTGTTTCATGTTTCAAAGATTCCCTATAGTTTTTCTTGATAATCTGTTTTGATTGACCTCAGAATGTGACAACAAAAGAGAGCCTTTTTTCCATATACTACCTGTAATGATCTCCAATACCCTAGAAACCACTTCAATAGGCATTATCCACCATTGTCAATCTTTTTTGATATTTCTTTTTCATGCGTGTCCTCTCGACTTTCAGGATTTTGCCGTTTCTGTTTCTGCAGATCGTAGAGCTGAATTAAATATAAAAAAGTAAAATTTTTTTCTCCACACGTCCTACCAGAAATCAGGATTAAAATAAAAGAGCCAGTTATATTGTAGCCGCACCTGGGCTGCGCTCAAAAGTATCTGCAATATTTATCAAGAAGTATGTCAAAGTAAAGGACTTCAAGATCATTTATGATGACATTCAGAATAACGCGATGATTACCCGATCACGTTGTTGGTCATTTGTAGGTCAAACTGATTCAGGTAGTTGGTATCCCTACAACTCCCCGTATGTTATTCGTATTCAAGGTTGTATTCCATATGTACTGATTTCATACATTCTGAATGTTAAATCCTCATCTTCTTCTTTAATTTTTTATTCAGAGGGAAAGAATTTTACACGTCCATCACTGATAGCGTGCCCTCTTGTATAGTGATCCTTATTATCCATTTGTCGTTATACTTAGAGAAGAGATATCTGTCTTTTTACAGCAGCCAATAAATGGGACACTTGTCTTCACAGACAGAATAAACGTTTTTTGCTGTTTGTTGCTAAGTACGATAAATTTGAACCTCTGGATCGCGGTAGTGGGTAAAGTATCGAAAAAACTTTAATATTTCACGGAGAAAATCATCCTAAGAAAATATGGTAAAAATTTAGACTTTTAGTAATGAATAAAAGGCATCAAAATGGCCATCCCCACAGTTATGATGTTGCAGTGTCTGTATTGTTAAGAAGTATGGACATGAATGTATGACAAGCAGAAATTTTAATGGTCATCATTCCTTTATAAAGTCCCTTAAACGGGACTCGTTACCGGATTTCCCGCTTTGCGTGAGTTGTCACATTAATCGATTTGGTTTCCCGTTCACTACCCACGACCAGGCACAAACTTCATGCGCCACGACCTGTACTCGTACATATTACGTAATTCCTGTACGAGGGTAGAGCATTTGACTGACAATCGCTGCCTGGCATTAGCAGACAAATGCGATATTGCAGTGCCTCTACGCTGAAGAAATAAAGCGCGAAATCCGCGTTCGAGACCCAGTCCGGCACAAATGCTCCTTGTCGTCACTCCACTATACAGTCGATAGTTGTCCTTATTCGTAACTTCGAACACGTTTCATATGTTTCACGTCGGCTGTAGTTACCATAGTGCTGGTTCCTACAGACATTCTTATCTACATAGGCCCAGCAATATCGGCGACGTTCAAATAAAATGTCCTCCCCCTGTATGGAAACTACATAATGTGAGTACGAGTGGAGGTTGTGAGGTATGAACGACGACTTATGGAAGTTTCTGTCTGGACCTGGATTGTGCACACACAGCAAAAGCGGTTAAGGCGACAGCTCGCTGAAAGCGGGGAATCTCGTTTCGAGTCCCGTTACGGTACAAACTTTCACCGTCGTCATTCTGTCTTATTTGCAAATATGAATACATTTCATGCATCTCATGACGTTTTCTTGGGACATGCATGTTTATCCGAAAGAATATTCCGTGGTACTTCTTAACAACACAGACAGTGCACTATCGTAATTCTAATACTGATTTCAACGTGCACACTGGCTATGATAATGCTTGATGTCTGAGGGTGTTGTAATGACACAGGAGTTGATAGTGTTACAGTCCTTCCCTGTCTATGATAAGATATACAATAAAGTGTGTACTCATACACAAAGTGCCAGCGTGGAGACTATGTGTTATGTTGATCGACGTTTTAGAAATGATGGTACAGCAGTAGATAGTTTTACAGTATTTATCTTTCTGTGATATAAAATAGTTATTAAATACATTAGTGGTGGATTACTAGAGGTTGTAATTATTGCGCATAGATAGAAAAGGGAGTCCTCTACTTTACTACTATGATATTAATGACAAACTGCTGGGAACAGCATCTATTGTATAATATCAAGGAGTAGCTATCCAGAGTGACCTTACGTGAAATAACCATATAAAATAAATAGTAAGGACAGCAGATGCCAGACTGAGATTCTCAGGAAAAGTCTTAAGGAAATGTAGCTCCTCCTCGAAGGAAGAGGCTTATAACGGGTTTTGTTCTACCGATTCTTCAGTACTGTTCATCAATACTGAATTCTTAGCAGGTAGGACCGATAGGCCAGATAGAGAAGAGCCAAAGAAGAGGTGGGCATTTCGTCACGGTATAGTTCAGCCAATGCTAGAACGTTGCAGAGATGCTCAACAAACCCCAAAGGCAGACGTTACACTTTCCAGGAACCGTCGGACAACATATAGCTTTCTCCCACATACATCTCCCGAAATGACTACGACGAGAAAATTCGAGACAGTGGGGCTAATACATGGGCTTCCCACTCGCGAATACCGAGAGGACTAGGGAAGGGGTGAACGGTTAGTGGCACAAGAAGTACCCTTCGCCACATACCATTTGGTGACTTGCGGAGTCTAATGTAGATATAGGTGGCAAGCAATGGGACATTCTGGTCCGAGCTGCCGGAGTTGGGGGTCATGTGTGCGTGAGGTGCGCTGTCTTGTGTGAATGAAGAGTGCGTGTTTCTCTTTACTTCTGGCGAAGGCCGAAAGCTAATGTGAAAGTTTCTTTTAATTGTGCCTGCCTGCACGTTAACGTGTCATTTTTACCATAAGAAGCAATCTGCCCCTTCCTTACTTTGCATATATAGATGTAATTCTTACGTGATTTTCTTGCTAATAGTAACCATCAACGAACTTTTCCAATAATAATGCAACTCATCTTGTGTGGATGTAGTTTCCGTGCAGTAATATTTTAACTTTTACAATAACAACAGAAGTCATTTAACTCTTGAGACTTTCCTGACGATCTGTTGACATCTAGAATTGTCGATTATTCTGATACAAGAAGAATACATGACATCTCAAGATGGAGTTGTGATACATAATTATTTTGTCAGTAACACATACAAAGGAATCAAACTGACAGTCAAATCTATATTTTTATTTCAGTTAAAGCTTAATGCATTTGTTGTGCTGAATAATTTAATAACATAAATAATGGTTTTTATGACTGAGACATTTACAGCAGAATTACTGTATGTACACTCTTCATTATTTTTATGAATTGAAAATTTTATATTATGTGTTTTGCTGATTTTAATCTTCAGGCAACTTAAAGTGTTTCTGAATGTTGGTAAACTAGTACGACACCCATGAATAAACAAGATTTTCAACTCTCACGAAAATAGGTATTTGGTATTGTACATAACAAACTAATATAATAAGTTTATAATTTCTTTAGAATTGTTTGTGTTGTGGGACATGATAGCATGTTTAGCGATCTTCTTGGTGTAATAATGTATTCATTGTAGCACTTTGTCTTTTACATTTTTTTGTTTGTGTGAAGTTGGTGTTTAAGTTATAACACGTAAGAGTATTCATTGGTTCTGTAATGTACCTTTGGCTACCATTCTACCATCATTGCAGAAATCTTTGTAATTGAAGGTATAATGCCATTTCAGTTTTGCCATGTGATTCGCCACATTACCTCGTATGTGCTGTACGAGTTCCAGGATTAGGGTTGGTTTTAAGACGTTGGTTGATAATATGATGCTTGGTAGTAGGCGTGATTTGTTTGCATCTGATTATGATGTATCAGTGTAAGTAGACAATAGATTGTGTACGGTGATCAGTATTTGACGAATGTTTTTGTAATAGCTCACGGCGCCTAATTGTTTCTCTCTTTATTCGACGCAGATACCTCAGGATGTTCCGTTTATGAACGAAAATGGTTGTTTAATAATGTGACGATACAGCCGTGTGCAGACCATGATTTTCCAAAAAATACAAAATAACAGCATTACAGTAATTTTTCATGTATGCTATAGCACAAAAAAAGCACTTGGTAAATGGAGATAGTTTAATATTTGCTGTTATGAAAACCAAGAGAAAAAGCAAGACAAGAGTTTGATTATTAGAGTAACGTTAGCTTTCTTAATACAGTCCCAACAAGACACTTTTGCTAATTATGTGTCGTTATGTGAATTAAAACTGACTGTGAGAAACTAGAAGTATAATTTGCAACCGGAACTGCTACAGCATTCCATATTATACGCACAAACGATCTAGTGTCCTCTCTCCTTATTGGACCAGTCGCTATATTGAACTCTGAAATTTTAGATCATGAGCGTAAGACATGCTTGAAACCATCAATAGTAGTATCTGTTTTAATTTCTGATTTTTAATAATAAAAGTAGTTACCTATGATTTGTGATCTCTGCATATGGATTTTCAATATCATTTGTGCGAAAATATGACGCCACAAAATATGTAGCGTTTACGTCTAAAATACAGTTGTACCGTCCAAGTTATGATATAATGCAGGCGCCAGCAATAATGAATCTACATCTACTTACATACGGCACAAGCCGCCGCTCGGACCATGGCGGAGAGTACCACGTACCACCACTACTTTCCTGTTCACTCGTGAAGGAAGCGAGGGAAAAGCCACTGTCAAAAAGCCTCCTTACGAGCCCTAATTTCCCTCGTCTTTATATGCATGGTCCTTGAGCGAAATCTACGTTGACAGCGCCACAGTTGTTCTGCAGAGTCGGCCTCAAAAGACGGTTCTCTAAATTTCAGCAAATGCGCCTCGCGAAAACAGCGTCGTCTTCCATACAGAGATTCCCAGCTTCGTAATACGTGCATGGTGATCGAACCTGTCGGTAACAAATCTAGCAGCGCGTCTCTGGATTGCTTCGACGTCTTTCGTCGATCTCACCTGGTGGTGATTCCAGGCACTCGAACAGTGCTCAAGAATGGGTCGCATATGCATTCGTAGGCCGTTCCCATTATTCTTCCAATAAAGCGGAGCGAGCATTCAGTTTCCATAGTACTTACCTAAAGTGCTCATTCCATTTCATATCGCTTTTCAGTGTTACGACTAGATATTTAAAGGACGTGTATGTGTCACTCGGCACCCTACTAATTCTGTATTCGAACGTTACAGCATTGTTTCGCCTACTCATCCGCATTTTTTCGACATTTAGAGCAAGATACCATACAAACTAGCAATTTTGTCTGAGTTATCCTGTATACTTCTACAGCCACTCAACGACGACACCTTTCCGTACACCACGGAGGGGTCATGTCAAACTTCCCAGGGGCACTCCTGACGATACCCTTGTCTGAAATGTACACTCGTCATCGAGGTCACCGTACAGGCATCTGTTACATTAACAGTCGTCTCGCCGCGCACGTGTTTGAGAACATAACCGCATGCTCGGACATTCGTCTACAGTCTGCAGTGCGGCACTGTGTCAAACGCTCTCCGGAAATCTAGGAATATTGAGACTCTATGTGACCCTCCATGCGCAGTTTTATATCACGTGAAAAAGGGCAAGCTGAGTTGTTCATTAGCGATCTTTTCTATATCCTTGCTAATTTATGGGCAGAAGCATTTCTGTCTCAAGCGAATTTGTCATTTTCGAACTCAGGATGTGGTCAAGAATTTGGAAGAAAAGCGATGTTAAGGATATTGCTCTCTAATTATGAGAGTCCGTTCGTTTACCTTTCTTATATACAGCAGTAACCTGCGCTTTTTTTCAATCACTTCTGACTTTTCGCTGGGCGAAAGACTCACGACAGGTGAAGTTTAACATCTGAACAGTTTAATCCGACATGTCGAAACCTGTCTTGAAAATTTTTATACGATAAGAATAAACCCGTAGGAAAGCAATGTCAAAATTTTAGCTGCTAGGAGACATTTCAAACATTGAAATAAATGTTTGAAATTGCGAAATTCGTAGCTCGTCAAGTAACTGGAGGACCGTGTACCCCTACCGTAGCTGTAACAGGCAGCCCATATGCAACATGGAAGGCACGGAGCCTTTATTGACGGCACTTCGGTGAACAGATAACAGGGCACAACCCGATCTCAATATTTGAAGCGAACTGCAGTTTCCATTGACTGTTTCAGTGACATAGTTGTTCATAGTTATTATTCGCTCAAATTTACAGCTCACTTAATATCTATGATGCTGTAATTGGCAGCTCCCTTTGAGGTATCGCTAAGTGGTAACATCGGAAGTAGAACTGAATTAATTTTCTTTGTGTTTTCTTCATATAGGCTTGGTAATAGCATCTGTCTTTGTGCAGGTTCACAGTATTGTGGTATCCAATTCACGTTTTCAACATCGCAAAGATAAACGTGCAACTGCAATCGACATTACCTACTTCTATTGAAGACTTACATATTATTATTTATTAGTGAAGTTCGTGGATGGTGCCGACAATTCGTTAGAAATTACGGAAACGTGAGAAGAAAGAGGCACAAACTCTGACGATTCTGCGAATTGCAGTTAGAACGATGATTGTGGTTCTAATTAAAGTACGGAGCAGAAATACGGTACCTTCCCAGCCCAAAGAAAACATGGAGAGAAATAGTTTTCTGCGACAAAAGGCTGCAATGTTTTCTTATTAATGAAGGTGGAGAAAACGCTTAAATGTTATGCCGCCTAGAAAACCAGTTTCATTTTGTAAATTTTGAACGAGAACTGTGCAAACGGTAGAAAGATTTACACGCAGTGCGAAATATCCACGAAAATGAAACTCGCAAAAGTGTGGAAGAAAAACTATTCGAAAGACTTATAACTGTTCGTGAGATTCAGTGCACTGTTGCCGTGGGAATCTCTGCGTGAGATGAACGTGTAGAGGAGGTCACATTAACGGGTTGTCCTAAAGACAGATCGCATCTCTGTGCTATCCCCTAAAATATTTGTGAAGTGTGCCACTCAGGATTCGTAAAAGAACTGCGTGCAAAGCGCTCTCTCTTCCACCTCTGACGACATCGTGACGCCGGACACTAACTCCTAACGTTCCTTCATATTAGCGGCTACTTTGCTATGTTGTTTCTACCACTATGTACTGCTTCAAAATTAAATTGTCGGACACACCTTTAATGATGTACACCAAATAAGTTTGTAAACTTATTGTGTTGCTGTATGCCTTCAGATTCAACGAAAATTGCATTTCCTGCTTTCTCACAGGCAATCCACCTTCTGTAGTGAGAATGATCAAAAAGCAACATTTGTGTAGCGTCCTTAATTTGTTCTTTATGAACGTTCCCACTTCCATCTAATGCAGTTCATTAGCCCTGCAGAGATACAAAATTGTCAGGCTTCTCGTGTGAAACGGAGAGTCCGTTCTCTTACAGAAGTAGAAAACTGCCTCACTATGATCGTGGAAAGTCAAAAACATTACATTCACACCAGTGTAGCCCAAGTGAAATACACTACTGGCCATTACAATTTCTACAACACGCAGATGATGTGCTACAGACGGGAAATTTAACCGACAGGAAAACGTTGCTGTGATATGAAAATGATTACCTTTTCAGAGCATTCACACAAGACTGACGCCGGTGGCAACACCTACAACGTGCTGACATGAGGAAACTTTCCAACCGATTTCTCATACACAAACAGCAGTTAACCGGCGTTGCCTGGTGAAACGTTGTGGTCATGCCTCGAGTAAGGAGGAGAAATGCGTACCATCACGTTTCCGACTTTGTTAAAGATCGGATTGTAGCCTATCGTGATTGCGGTTTATAGTATCGCGACATTGCTGCTCGCGTTGGTCGAGATCTAATGACTGTTAGCAGAATATGGAATCGGTGGGTTCAGGAGGGTAATACGGAACGCCGTGCTGGATCCCAACGGCCTCGCATCACTAGCAGTCGAGATGACAGGCATCTTTTCCGCATGGCTGTAACGGATCCTGCAGCAACGTCTCGATCCCTGAGTCGACAGATGGGGATGTTTGCGAGACAACAACCATCTGCACGAACAGTTCGACGACGTTTGCAGCAGCATGGACTATCAGTTCGGAGACCATGGCTCCGGTTACCCTTGACGCTGCATCACAGACAGGAGCGCCTGTGATGGTGTACTCGACGACGAATCTGGGTGCACGAATGGCAAAACATCATTTTTTCGGATGAATCCAGGTTCTGTTTACAGCATCATGATGGTCGCATCCGTGTTTGGCGACATCGCGGTGAACGCGCATTGGAAGCCTGTATTCGTCATCGACGTACTGGCGTATCACCCAGCGTGATGATATGGGGTGTCATTGGTTACACGTCTCCGTCACCTTTTGTTCGCATTGACGGAACTTTGAACAGTGGACGTTACATTTCCGATGTGTTACGACGCATGACTCTACCCTTCATTCGATCCCTGCGAAACCCTACATTTCAGCAGGATAATGCGTGCCCGCATGTTGCAGGTCCTGTACGGGCCTTTCTGGATACAGAAAATGTTCGTCTGCTGCCCTGGCCATCACATTCTCCAGATCTCTCACCAACTGAAAACGTGTGGTCAATGGTGGCCGAGCAACGGGCTCTTCACAATACGCCAGTCACTACTCTTGATGAACTGTGGTATCTCGTTGAAGCTGCATGGGCAGCTGTACCTGTACACGCCATTCAAGCTCTGTTTGACTCAATGCCCAGTCGAATTAAGGCCGTTATTACGGCTAGAGGTGGTTGTTCTGGGTACTGATTTCTCAGGATCTATGCAACCAAATTGCTTGTAAATGTAATCACATGTCAGTTCTAGTGTAATGTATTTGTCCAATGAAAACCCGTTTAACATCTGCATTTCTTCTTGGTGTAGCAGTTGTAATGGCCGGTGGTGTATTTGAACGTCTGTTAAAAAAGAATTCCTCTCTTTACCACTACCGTGTTCGAATATAACTATAGGCCTTAGCAATGAGGATAAATAACTGAGTAGTTTGGACGATTATGCAACACGGTATGAACCAGACAGCACATGTGAACAACCGTGAAACCAAAGAGAAATAATTTACAGAATTTGTAGGCTGGGTGTAAGTACTGCAAGCAAGCAAGACCATGTGAAAATTGAGTATGAAATGAATGAACCGAGGGAAATGTAACACTACAGATATCTGCTAAAATTTGGAAACAACTTTTAGGAGAATGGTATCTGTTAATTCGTTGCCAATGCTGGTATAACTAAGATTTTCTACAAAACAGTCGTCCTCTGCATGAGGCAGTATCACCAAACGTATCACCACTGAGTATGTGTTGACCGTGATGCATCAGCGTCTACTCCGAAATGTATTGACTTGTCACATTACTTTAAAACGAGATAGAAAAATACTTTGATGAATATGACACAGACCTTCTCTCTCATCTATCCAGAACGTATGGACTGATCTATAGGAATATAATGCAAATTCACACAATTAGTATAAAATGTGACTGACAAAACTCTCATTTGATCTGGAAATATTGCTTCAAATTAAGCGTCATTTCACACATCGAGTTTAACTGGAATTCATAGTAAATGTTAGTAAAATAGCAAATAAATCCGACACTGTGTCATGGGTTTCTTGAAATAAAAGAGAAGAACTAATGCTGAAGACCAAACACTAAATGCCTTTCTGCTACGGCAAGTGTTCTTTTAGGACCGCCAAAACACTCGAGAGTGCTCGAATGTGAAGCATGGAGCTCATTTAAGAACCGTTTAGGTGCCACTGCCATTCATCCTCGCGAAATGGTCTGCTGCAATAGGCGGGCTCTCAATCGATGATCTGTCTGGTATGTCGATGGTGGGCTGTTGCTTCCTGCTGTCAAGCAGACGGGCACTTGACGCCAGCTGCCGCGCGTTTGAATATTCATGAAGGCGTATGTGAGCCGGTGTGGGCACATCACTGGCGTGTGTTGCAGTACCTGCCGTATAGCCGGAGGTATTGGCAGTCCGCGAAGCGCCCTTGCGTCAGGCTGAATACAAAGTTAATAAAACTTCCTGTAGACAGTAGAAGACTCATCGTACCTCGAATAAAAGCTTATAATTGGGGTACTAGCTCAATGTGAATTTTTGTCGGCACTTTTATTTTTTTACTGTTGAAGCTTGGAGCGTTGTAGACTAAGGAAAACCAGACGATTGATGCGTCAGGTTTCCTTTCTCCGTAAGTTCCCTGAACAAAACTCGGGTCACACCCTAAATCTCTTTAGATCCGCACGCAGGGAAAGTTGTTTGCCCATCTAATATTACTGTTACATTTAATCAGTTTCCCAACAAGTTTAAGAAAATGTCATTGTTTTCCAAACTTATTGGCTAGATTTTCCAATAAACGATGTGTCGTGTACGACGCATTGGCATTTGAGGTAAACAAACTTGGAAAATGGCGTTAAGTAATATACTGTTTTTATATTTTGCAAACTTGTAACGGTAAGGAAACCAGTACACAGAAATCATTTAATTACATATCGGTTTATGTAAACGTAGTTATACTGAGATACAGAGGACGTTGTGTGCACTTTAGGATAGCTAAGACAAGACATCGTAATAGATATTTCAAAAATTACATTATTTTTTCAGCTGTTGTATTTAGTGACTTGCTAGTACTCATAAATGACATCTGGTTTGTACATGTGTAGACCAGATCAAAAATCTCTCCTGCTATTTTTATTTTATGAAGTACCGGATTGGTTGATCTTCTTTTCCATCCCAAACTGCTTCTTAGAAAGCTGGATCAGGTGGCAAGGTTTCAAAAACATCTGTATGGCGCCAAGGAGGATTACTGTGTCACTAGGTGAACACGAAGGTCTCATCACCCTCACCATCGCTTGACATTTCATTAAGTACTGGTAGGTTTTCACCAAAGTCGATTGGCTTCTCCAGCTCGTGACCTATCTCTGACGACAAGGAAAACTTTTATTGGTTCAAATGGCTCTGAGCACTATGGGACTTAACGTCTGAGGTCGTCAGTCCCCTAGAACTTAGAACTACTTAAACTTAACTAACCTAAGGACATCACACACATCCATGCCCGAGACAGGATTCGAACCTGCGACCGTAGGGGTCGCGGGTTCCAGGCTGTAATGCCTAGAACCGCTCGGCCACTTTTATTAATTTTACCTTCAATCAGGATATTATTTCTTTATTACTACTGTTGCTATTATTATTATTATTATTATTATCATTATCGTTATTTATTGTTTATTGTTACTATTAGAGCTATTTCACTTATTGTCAGTCAACAATATCGACTTGTGCCAAAACTGATAAGAAATTACTGATGGTTATATGCAAATCAATAAACATTTTACGGTGAAAAAATCCACTGTGCCATATACAACACATATGAAATTCGTAAAATAAAACAATGGAAAATGTTATCCTCCTAGTGCAACAAGGGGCCAATATTGAATTAAAAGCCTGCTAAGAACAAAATAGCGTAGGTTTAAGGTAGTTAGGAAGTGAATAAATGAGTAAAAACACACAATAAACATAGGCTCAAATCGAGTGTGTAAAGATGCTCCGCGTGTGGGGCAGGTATATGCATCTGTTAGGTGAATGTTTGCGCATATCATAGAACATAATGAGTACACAGAACACATGACCAAAACTCTAAGCAAAATGTTTTATTGGCAGTAAACCAAATAACAGGCTTACTTACAACAATTAAAATACAAAATACAAAAATTTCACTAGCCGTACAGAATTTTTTGGCGATCTTTTACTTGTTAGCATAATATCTCAATAGAAGTTCGAATATTAACTAAAGGCTTCTTCATTATCATTGTACAAGTTGCAATTTATGCATACTATTATTGTGTTTTCTGCTGAACTTGAGCCATTCTTGATGTCTCTTTGATTGGTTGTAACTTATTAAGCAGTAGACAAAAAGGCCATTTTCATCCTCTTCGTCAGATTGCTTCAGGCTATAAGAGAAGGGAGAACTGTACGGAATATTCATTGAGGTGCGAGTGCTTGGTGACAGACTCTTGGTAATGTCTAGTTTGTGAAAGGATTTGTCTCGCTCTCTTGCGTAACTTCGCCTGTGAGGGCCGGGAGGTATTACTACGTCCGGCCGCCGTTTGGTGGTGACATTTGCTTCTCGTGTCGCAGCTCGTTCTGAGCATTTCGAATTTCTTCTCGCAATGCGATCGTTGTGCGGCACGATACTGGGGGGGTAGGCCACGTTGAGGCTGTCACCATCTACCCCAAAGAAGATTATAGATCTAGTCAGAAATATGTTGATAAACAGGAGATTCAAGGTATCTCTGAATGGGAAAACAAGCAGCTACAGGACACTACAAAATGGTCTCCCCCAAGGGTCTGTGCTGGCTCCATGCCTTTTCAGTTTATACATAGCGGACATCCCAAACCTGGAATCTCGTTCTTTTATGTATGCAGATGACATCGCTATCGCGGCTCACGCCAACACTTTCGAAGAACTGGAAGAAATTTTAAACAGGGATCTGGAACGACTACAACAATATTATGACAACTGGCACCTCAAAGTAAATCCGACTAAATCCGTGGCATCAATAATGCACTTGTGTAACAGAGATGCAAACCGTGAGCTAAAAGTGCAAATAAAAGGTAAATTGTTGAAAAACGATAGAACGCCAAAATATCTGGGTGTTAAGCTAGATCGCACTCTCACATATAAAAAAATGAAAACAAAAAAAAAATGAAAACAAGAAACAACATCATAATGAAACTGGCAGGAACAACCTGGGGATGTTCCACTGAAACTCTACGCACATCAGCACTGGCACTTCTGTATAGTGTAGCGGAATATTGCGCACCCGTCTGGGCCCGCAGTAGGCATGTCAGATATATTGATGTGCAACTTAACGAGACAATGAGGCTCATAACAGGAACAGTAAGACCCACCCCGAAACCTTGGCTGCCCGTCCTTGCCAATATCGAACCACCCTCGATTAGACGTGAAAGAGCAATCCAGAGGTACAAAGAAAAGTTCAGGGACCTACCTCCTCCCCCTGACAGATTGATGTCAAGAAATCCCTTCTGGAAAGAACTCAAACAACAGATTGATATCGATAACCTGTGGAAACAGCAATGGCAGGAAAGCAAAGTGAATAACAGTTTCCTTATTGAGGACCCATCTCAACGAGTTCCAGGCTTCCAACTCCAACGTAGAGTGTGGGTAACTCTAAATCGTCTGCGGACAGGTGTTGGTCGGTGCGGATATTTGTTGAAAAAGTGGGGTTTCTCCCAGGACCCCAATTGTGAGTGCGGAGAGAGTCAAACCATGCAGCATATAGTTGAGTGCGACGTACACGGACTTAAGGGAGGAAATCTGATGGACATACATGTGATAAGTGACCAAGCACTTTTGTGGCTGGAAACCCTGAAAATTTTATTGTAAATCATTGTTAATGTTAATTTAAATTTTTATGTTGATGTTTGTAAGTGTATCACGCTTTTCCTGTAGCTGAACGAGAAATAATAAATGTGAAAGGATCTCGAGAGGCAGGAAGCGATAGCTGATTGACAATATAAAGGGACGCAGTAGTAACGGGGATCTGAAGAGAATGGGAGAAGACAGGAGAGCACGGAGAGTTACAATGTGAAAACCTGCTCTTGGGCAGACACTCACTATGACATGAGAAGTAGGCCTGTCCGTATGTTATCTTGCTCTGTATTTCAGCAATTTTTTGCCCATATCAGTAATTGCTCTGATAAATAATTATTTCTTTCACGTTCAGATTTATTAGGTTCAAATAGCTTCTTCAGCAATTTCAATCTTTTATTGATCTGACCCTTCAATTTTTTGGACTGCGTTCCAAATGCAATGATCTTACAGTTTCCTTGATTGGAGTATCAGGGTGGCAATGAAAAATAGTGCATGCCCCAATAGAACTGTTTAAATGTTCATCACATTGTTTCTAAAATACAGAAGCCACTTTCAGGATTTCAGATTATACGCATGTGTCTTCTAAAGTAGAATAATTTCCTTTAAACGAAGAAATATATATCTATACTCAGTTATAACAAGTATGCTTCCTAGAAACTTCGATATTTAAGTAGGTACCGTGCTCAGTAAGACAAATGTGGTCTGTGAGCTAAGATGTCGCTCAACTTGTGCCATGAAGTTTATAAGAGCCATCAGTAGATGCCACTACTAATATTCCATTGTCGTTAGCGCTCTAGTAACAATGTCTCCCGAGAAAAGTGGCTCTGAGCACTATGGGACTGAACATCTATGGTCATCAGTCCCCTAGAACTTAGAACTACTTAAACCTAACTAACCTAAGGACAGCACACAACACCCAGCCATCACGAGGCAGAGAAAATCCCTGACCCCGCCGGGAATCGAACCCGGGAACCCGGCCCGAGAAAAATGCTCCACGTATATGGGCTCCACACAGTACCCATGTGTAAGCATATCCAGGTCTCCCCTACATGAATTGGAACACGATATATCACTTCCGAGTATGGGTGACTGAATTTCGTCGGAAACGGCGTTTGATCTGCGTGCGCAGTAGCGCAGACTGTGCGAGCGTGCCTGTGACGGGCAGTTGTGGCCGCGTCGGCGACCCACAAAGGAAGAGTGGATGGTCTGTGCGGCAGCAGCTGGGCCATGGGCTACCGTCAAAATAGAAAAGAGGCGCGCATGACGTCAGTTCTGCCATTAGCGCTCACTTGCAGCGCGAACTATTATAGGTACAGAGAAGGACCATACGTCGTGTTAAATAGGAGGTGAGTACAATTCTGCAAATCTCTACTTAGGGCCACACTATGTATTTAACGACCAAAGTTATAGCACCGAAAAGATTTATTTTAACTGAAATGCAACAATATTTTTTAAATTTTATAGTATTTACCCTATCAGTCAAATCGACGTATCAAACTAAGGCAGTCGTCATTGTGTAATGACCAAACTACACATTTGTATCACAATTACTTAGCCAGTGACACAATTAATATTTGAACCTGTAATTATACCTGACATAACACATTCGTTAGTCTTAGTGCCTGACACACCAGATTCTGTGACGCAAGGTCGTCGATGAACTTAGCTGCCACAAAACATCGATGCCTAAAGACAGGATATTCAATTGGTGAAATGTAAATTAATTACTAATCATGGCCATGACCGTAAAGTTATGGATGATAGTCACAATAGCTACAATACTACAATTATTATAGTGATATCAGATCGATTAAATGGAAAATGAAATCCATATAATCGTTTATTTATCAAATGATACAGTGTAAGGGTTGTTTGTGGCTTCACAAGCGTCACATACTTTTGAAAGAAGGCTGGTGTCAGTGAAACATATGAACTTAACAACCAAGCGATACAGATAGAAACTGACAATAGCTCGTGACTAATGGAGGAAAGATTGGGGTGGTATTAATGAAGTAAATCAGCACGGTTACTAGTGTTCTAACACAATCACAAATGTTCTCGCAAATTTTATCCACAAAATGAGTGAGCACTTAGCTCTGACGGAATAAGAAAAGCAACGTAGAAGATTTGCACCTTTTGCTCCAGCTTGGTTCCCCATTTCACCCATATTTACGGTGGTAGTGGGGTGGGGGGGTCGATGAAAAAGTTTCCGTTTGAGGGCGTATATATAACATACAGTGATCCCGACGTACAGTGATCCCGTCGTCGTTACTAAATGCGTCCAAACAATACCAACGTACGTACTATTAGTCTCCTTTTGGTTTCCGAGGGACAAACACCGGTATATATCCACCCGCGAACGAAAAATACATAAGCCTATGTGGCAGCATGTCGGACGAATGCAGCCATTGTGGAATGGTGCGACTAGTAGTGCTGCTTTATGAAAATGCCTGTCCCCATGTCGCAAATTTCGTAACGCAGAAGTTACGCCAAACCAAGTTTGATATACTCGAACATCCGCCCTATAATCCTGATCTCTCCCCATGCGATTATAACGTCTTCGGTAACTTTAAAACACACCTTGAAGGGTCAAATAGTCACGTCGGACGAAGATGTGCTGCAGATAGTTAAGGATTCCTTCACGCTGCAGGACAAGGTGTTTTTCCCAACGAGTATCTTCAAACCGGTGCGTCAATGGGGTGATTGCCTCAATTAGGACGGCGATTTTCTTGATTGAGATACCGATTCTGGACTGTACGGCCCTCGAACGGAAAGTTTTGATAGAATTTTCTCATCATCAGAGTACTGAAGAGCGATCTATTTTAATTGCTGAAAATCATTCAAAAGCCAAGATCGCACAAAATATTTTTTATTCAAGACAATCGGTTTCAGCTGTCTAGCTGCGATCTTCAGGTTTTAAAATTTTTTTCTGTAGTACAACTTGTTCATTTTATGCTGAACCTCATGTACCAATGTGAGGACAAAACTCATAACATTATAAAAGTTTGTCGTCACTAAAATATTTAAAAACGCACTGCACCTTATCCAAAACTCCATGTCGATGTACTTATTGCTCAAAGATGCTTGTTACATGATACAACTACAGTACACAATAGCACTTGTTTACGAATGCTGGACATATACTAAACAATGCAGGTTTTTTACCACCCTTTATATATTATCACCATTCTGACTTGCATCACACCTCCCTTCCTTCCGATGTGAATTCTATGCTTCCAACGCACAGTTCTTACCGTGGCTGACTCGTTGTTTACGGCAACAGAAAGTGCAGTGAGTCTGCAGATCTCGCCCTCGACTTAATCCCCAGCAGCGATTGCAAATGTGATGCTACCACAGTCGGCTTCCCTTGTCCATTAGTGGCCCGGTGTGAAGTCCGCAGGATCACACAGTTTCAAACAGCATATTTCGGCTGTAAAAGTTGCGAGTTACAGATAAGCGAAAACATAGTTCCACAACATGAGCAGTTCGTTACCGAAATACGAAGACTGTAGCTGACGGAGTCTAAAGACTGAGCCCTTCCTCTGCCAAGTACTAACCCCAAATCGAGTTACTTGCCGACTCCAACTGTCCCCCTTGCCCTAGAGCAGTGCGTCATAGCCTCACCCCTCTGTCCAATCGCTGGTCAGCACGAAACACATCTCCTAGTCGAATTAAATTGCAGAGAGTTTAAGTTTAACCAGTAAGATCAATAAATATATGACAATCAGGTACGCCCTGGATTAAGGCGGAAGGTGCCTAAGATAGAAACCATCCCTCCAGCGACAAGTTGACAACAGGCATCCAAAAGAATTTAGTCAATTACGAAACACTCTGAGTGGTTATTTTCGAAAGAACAGTTAGCAGACGTAGAAGTGTTTGCACCTTGACGGCAATTGTTGATCATTTATTGGAGATACGCTCTTCGTCCAACCTCTTGCAGAAATCAGCGTGAGGCTGCGAGCAGTGAGGCTGATGGACAGGGAATTTTATGCTTGTGATGTTCCACAGAATTGGAAGAAGGCCCAGGTCATAGCAATCTATACAAAGGGTACAAAATCGGATGCACATAATTACCGGCCAATTTCACTGACATCGATTTGTTGTAGAATCATGGAACATGTGTTCAGACATAATGACCTTTCTAGACTCTGAGAAGCTCATCTACAGAAACCAGCACGGTTTTAGGAAACAGCGGTCATGCGGGGCACAGCTGGCCCTATTTGTGCATTATATGCAACAGGCTCTAGATATCGCCTCCCAGGTTGAAGGCATATTTCTCGACTTTCGAAAGGCTTTCGACTCAGTTCCTCACCGTCGCTTGCTCCAAAAAGTGTGCGCCTATGGACTTTCCGATGACATGCGGTTGGATAGATAGTTTTCTAAAAGACGGGGAGCAGTATGCCGTCCTGAACGGGGTGACTTCAACAGAAACAAGCGTAACTTCAGGTGTGCCCCAGGCCAGTGTAATAGGTCCGCTGCTTTTTGCAATTTACATAAACGATCTGGTTGATGGTACTGACAGCGGTATTAGACTGTTTGCCGATGATGCTGTAGTCTACAGAAAAGTAGTATCACACGAAAGTTGTGAACAAACCAATGATTATTTGCAGAGAATAAATGCGTGGTGTTATGACTGGCAGTTATCTCTCAATATTAGTAAGGTATAGTGGTATAACAAGGCGAAAATCCCCGTTAATGTACGAGTACAAAATAAACGCCCAGTCTTTGGAAGCGGTAACATCCGTCAAGTATCTGGATGTGACTATTCGAAATGATCTCATATGGAATGATAAGGTTACACAAGTAACGGGCAAAGCGAACTCTAGATTGCGGTTTATTGATAGAATTCTGAAGTGATGCAGTCCTTCAACAAAGAAAATAGCTTACAATACGTTAGTTTGTCCAGTCTTAGAGTATTGATCTTCTGTATGGGACCCTTACTAGTTGTGTCTGATTCAAGAGATTGAGAAGGTCCAAAGAATAGCGGCAAGATTCGTGACTCGTACAATTAACCATCGGGAGAGCGTTACAAATGTCATAGAAAGTCTGAAGTGGGACACATTTGCAGATAGACGGCGCACTAAGCGGAAGGAGCTGCTCACTAAATTCCGAAATCCGATATTCACCGAGGATTTAGAGCATATATTATTACCACCAACTTTAAAATCGCGCAGAGATCACCATTCAAAACTAAGGGAAGTTAGAGCTCGTACTGACGCTTTCAAACAGTCGCTTTTCCCTCGAGCGATCCGCTACTGGAACAGACGGGGGGAAATATGAAGTGTGCCCTCCGCCACCCACGGCTTGGTGGTTAGCGAAATATATATGTAGATGTAGATATAGATGTGTGACAAGTTGCCAGTCTCAGAAGCCCACAGAAGATGCTATCAGGCTTGTAGGGTCGGCCACCTGCGTTCCTTCATCTTCGGCTACACTTGAAAATAGCGTTTTCTGTCATCCATTCGTACGATCTCCGAAAAATAGAACATAATGGCTTGATGCCCTCCGTATTTTCTGTGTATGGCTTCTAAGGGGAAAGAGGCACCGCCTGTCTTGTACAGACACAAAACAAAGCGGCATCTCCTGCTACTTGCATACACTGAATAGGCTCACTCGCCGGCCAGGGTGGCCAAGCAGTTCTAGACGCTACAGTCTGGAACTGCGCAACCGCTACGGGCGCAGGTTCGAATCCTGCCTCGGGCATGGATGTGTGTGATGTCCTTAGGTTAGCTAGGTTTAAGTAGTTCTAAGTTCTAGGGGAGTGATGACCTCAGAAGTTAAGTCCCATAGTGCTCAGAGCCATTTGAACCATTTTTGGGCTCACTCACAGTTTCTGAAGCTGCCTGTTCGACACCCAGGAGCATTCCTGTGGGCACCAGCCCTGTACGTCTTGTACAATATAGGCGAGTGAACCAAGCCTTGGCCAGAGGACTACACCCAGATACTGCATGCACCATTTGTAATCCTAAATGCAAGATAAAATTATGAAATGAAACTACGGAAAGAACTATTAACCTGAGTCATTGTAGCCACTTACTTATTTACGTTGACAATATTCACTAGAATACTCTCTTTCAAATTCTAAAGGTGGCAGAGGTAAAATACAGGGAGTGAAAGGCTATTTACAATTTGTACAGAAACCAGATGGCAGATATAAGAGTCGAAGGGCATGAAAGGGAAGTAGCGGTTGGGAAGGGAGTGAGACAGGGTTGTAGCCTGTCTCCAATGTTATTCAAGCTGTATATTGAGCAAGCAGTAAAGGAAACAAAAGAAAAATTCGGAGAAGGTATTAAAGTCCATGGAGAAGAAATAAAAACGTTGAGGTTCGCCGATGACATTGTAATTCTGTCAGAGACAGCAAAGGACTTGGAAGAGCAGTTGAACGGAATGGACAGTGTCTTGAAAGGAGGATATAAGATAAGCATCAACAAAAGCAAAACGAGAATAATGGAATGTAGTCGAATTAAGTCGGGTGATGCTGAGGGAATTAGATCAGGAAACGAGACACTTAAAGTAGTAAAGGAGTTTTGCTATTTGGGGAGCAAAATAACAGATGATGGTCGAAGTAAAGAGGATAGAAAATGTAGACTGACAATGGCAAGGAAAGCGTTTCGGAAGAAGAGAAATTCGTTAACATCGAGTATAGATTTAAGTGTCAGGAAGTCGTTTCTGAAAGTATTTGTATGGAGTGTAGCCATGTATGGAAGTGAAACATGGACGACAAATAATTTACACAAGAAGAGAATAGAAGCTTTCGAAATGTGGTGCTACAGAAGAATGCTGAAGATTAGATTGGTGGATCACATAACTAATGGGGAGGTATTGAATAGAATTGGGGAGAAGAGGAGTTTGTGGCACAACTTGACTAGAAGAAGAGATCGGTTGGTTGGACATGTTCTGAGGCATCAAGGGATCACAAATTTAGCATTGGAGGGCGGCGTGGAGGGTAAAAATCGTAGAGGGAGACCAAGAGATGAATAAACTAAGCAGATTCAGAAGGATGTAGGTTGCAGTAAGTACTGGGAGATGAAGAAGCTTGCACAGGATAGAGTAGCATGGAGAGCTGCTTCAAACCAGTCTCAGGACTGAAGACAACAACAACATACTTATTTATATAGAGAAAATTAATCGAAGGAAACGAAGTCCTACAAACTCAATTTTATATTAGTCTGGAAATAAAATGGGAGAGCGAGTCTAAACTAGGTCGAGACAAAAAAGTGAGAACAATGGGATCAAAGGACTTTTATTGCTGATAACGAGAGAATCTAAAGAGAGGTGTGGAAAAAGGAACGCATATCACAAAAAGAGCAAGGTGGAGTCAGACAGACAAGAGGCGCACAACACGGAGATTAAAGTGATTAGATAGGTGGGAGGAAAGTTTGACGGAAGTGAGCATGAACAGAAATAGTCCTCAACCATGGAATTACCAACAAACTATACTGATGTTTGAACAGTTTCAGAGGAAACAAGTAAAGAATCTATAGCTATGCGTCACACATTATATACCCAGTTGAACAATCAACGTTTAACTCCAGTGGCGTCACAGAGATTAAAATATCCTCTGGTAGACCATAGGTGGTTCCACATTTAGTTAATGATAATGTGAAGAATTTAATTTCTAGTTAGACATCTGAAGACAGACCACAGGAGAACTTGCGTGTGAAAATGAGTAAGGTACAGAGCAAAGTAGTTCCCGAAGCAGACAACGAAGACGACAGCCTACTTTTGTCTGTTGTCAGTGATCGAAATTTGACAACTGATGAAACGAATATAGACCCTGCTGAAGAGATCTCGAGCGCAAGCACTATCTAAGAGGTAGCTGTGGCCGAAAATGATATCTCAGTATCAGTCAAAGCCAGTAGCGATACGATTGTTAATACTTCTAATGATAATTCGATAACAGCACACCTGCACACGAAAACGATGATTCTGGCAGACCCATGTGTCGAGTCTTTTTGTGGGAGGTGTGAGCAACAATGACTAGACGTGGCCACGTAGCCAAAAACTTTATTGCGTAGCGCCTGAGCAAGGAAGAAAAAAAAACATGCAAGGTCAGCGGTGACCTGCAGCCAAGGGCAGCTTCACGCAGCATGGCCTGGTGGGGACAGCTTTGGACTGGAACTTCTACTACTCGAGTTGTCCTGAGTAGGTGCGGGACCCGAGGAGGCAGCTTGACTGAGGGGATGCCACATCCCGATGAAGTGCCAGGCTCTATGGAGGCCGGGGGTTGAGCAGGTATCAGGGCGTATAGAGATGCCAGACTTCCTGAAGTGCCAGAGCCTATGGAGGCACTGGGGCTATGGAAGTGACTGGGCCAGTGGAGGCGTTAGGACTTGAGGAGATGCTGCAGTCAGGGATGCAGTTCAGTAGGTTGAGCTGCAGGAGACAGCCAGAAAACAATTAATGGAAAACGCAGAGTGTGGGAGGAGGTGTGTTAGCTGCATGAGAAAGACTGGCCTAAAACCCAGGATGTCTTCGAAATCTGGAGGAGATAAGGGCTGCATTGTCCATGCTGGGGCCAAGGAAGTTTCGGGACAGATCAGCTACTCAAAGAGAGAGAACCTTGGAGGTACAATGTAAGAGTTGGACTTGAGGGCAAAACTGTGATGACGCATCCTGCGCTCGAAGTGGTGCTGCGTTCGCACATTTAACCAAACGAGTGAATGTGTAGAGGAACTGTTGCGTCAGTCGACTCATAATATCACAAGCTGAAGAGACAGTTCTGACTGTGGTTCAGCCATGAGAAATGAATATTGATATCCTGAATGAGCCTTTCTGGAGACTACTGTACCACATACTATTGGAGAATTACGATGGCACGACTGAAAACCGTCCCATAATCTAACTGTCAAAACAGACACACACTCTTAGTCAACTGACGCCGAGCTGTCAGCAGCTACCAGTGACAAATTGTTCATGTAGCATTATTTACGTGCAAAGAGTTTCATGAAAGGAATATCGAATGTAAACAAAAGGTTATCCCCATTCACACAGCCCATTAGAATACAAAGATATGTAAACAAAACCTGAAATCATCACTTATAAGACAGAGTTACCATCATTTACAGCAAAGCAACAGATTTCGAATATAGCGCAGTGAGCAGCGCTAGAATGTATCTCAGGAAGACACTCTAGTAAAGAAAATAATGTGTACCATTGCTCAACAGACACAAAGCAAAATAAGGAGTAATATGGCATACGATTATGGAACACAATAAATAGAAAACTGGGCGCACGCAAATGAAGAGCTAAGGACTTTGACCTAGGAGCAGAGAGTAAATAACGCACGTAAATCAGTGTTTGTTGCAGAACATATCGTTAAGAAAGAATTGGAAAGCATGTAATTTGCCATAACCACGTGTAACGTGGAAACATCAGATAGTGAAATCAACTAGCCACAATGACACATAACGTGAGGACGGAACATGAAAGTGCAACTAAAGAAAGATCCAATAACAACAAGTCTACGTCCGAATAGGGAGTAAAAGTATTTGAAATATGGCATGGAGGAACACAGAGCAAGGCTACCCGGTTCAGCACAAAGATACAGGAAATTAGTCCTACAAGCAAAATAGTCCGTGCTGAATGATTACCATTTTCCCCTCTGTTGAATTGCATGCGGTACAGGAAACAAGCTGTTACCTGATCGCCACTCTTGAATTCCATTTTGGGAGGTGCCAAATGTAATGACTAGATGTACCCATGTAACCAAAGGACAACAGAACTTTACTACACAGTACCCTCAGCAAGTACAGCAGAAAACAGTTTCAAAAGTACTACAGCTAAAAGATTGTTCTAATCTAACAAGGCTTGACACCAAGCACAGTAACAGTCCCTTGAACGTAGGAGCAACAGTTATGCTAACGTAGGCAGGGAGTGAAGTACACTGTCTGCCCTAAAAGAGTAGCACTGAAGCAGCCAGGAAGCGTCCGCAACTGGGCGTCGTCTGTAGTTGAAGCACTCACAAAGACTCGACGACTTAGATAAAGCATACGAGGCTGCAGGTTCCGTCTGCTATACAATGCTCTCCGAACCCTGATTTTGGGACCGCTTGCGCGGTTGACTCCTGGACCAGAGAGCCGTTAGCTGTGAACGAACTCGCGCTGTCAGCCGAATGGCAGTCGGCTTGGCAACAACCCATAAAGCTGTCTCGCAGAAGAATAACAGGAAATCTGGTAGTATCACGTGATCCGTGGAGGTGAGCTAGTGCCGACGATAGCGGCGGTGTATCCGTCGGTTGTGTCGCCATCAGAGACCAGCAGCTACTGTAAGTGCGAAGTGCTGCAGCCATGTTGCAGCCGTCTTGGAAGGGCTGCAACCCCGCGGCACGCTACTGTGTGGTAGGTGGATGGATGAAAAGCGGCAACCATGGTTACTGCGCCTTCAGTCCGTTCACATCTGGCGGGTTGTTCAAAGAATGATGAAGCCACTGTTGCATGGTTAGAAGATCTACTGTCAGCCGTTGACAATAGACGCAAAAGAAAATTTTAGTGCTGAGCGTAGGTGAGCCTTGGTATGGATAGACCTGAACAGCTGTTGACTGAAACGGGAATGGAGAGCAATTAGAAGCGAGTGAGGCTGAATCTGAAGCAATATTCTGCCCTCAAAAAATAACGACAGTCTGGTGTGCGTAGTGCAGTAGTGCGTAGTGCAGTTCTTTTCGCGTTCGTGGTAATATTTTATATGTAAAAAATAATTTTATGTAATGAGGGAAATTTGTGCTACAATGGTCAATTCGTATCCATCACTCTATATTTTGTGAGTGTGTCACTTACAGTTGAGTGTTTGTCCTTTTCATTAAGCAGTTAATGAGAGGTAACTACGAGCCCACAGACAGTCCAGAAAACAAAGGAGGCAATGTCAAAAGTTCTTCTCACTGTGCGTCGAGACATTACATGTCAGGGAAATTGTCCATCGGAACGTGGTAGAATTAGAATCAAATAAGACTGGCAAATAGAATGGCAGAAACTATGTGGATTAATTCACCCATGCAAGTGTTCAGGATCGATCATATGTTTGTGACTTTGCTATACGTACGAGTACGTGTTGACCTTCCTTCCCCAGGGCAGCAAACGGGTTGTCCCGACCTCAGCAGAGTAGTCGAGCTAGCCGAAACGGTTGTGTGTTGGATGCAGTATGGGCAGTGTCCTTGTTCGTTGGTTTGATGTGGTACGTGGTCATATTGATTCCTGTTGTGACCGACCAGTAAGCTTCTATTTGATGTCTTTCTTTCTGATGCGTTTGTTGCAATCCAGGTCTGCCTTTTGACTTGGGGAAGGGCCTAAGGAAGGACGTGAGTGCGAGCGCATTGGCATATGACACTAACAGGTACTAAATCGTTGTTCTAGGACGGTCATACAGGGAACCTACATTGGTAGACACGTCATGTTAAAGATTCTCCATTCGAATATCACCAGAGATTAGCATTTAACTTTACCATATTGCTGTTAGACAGGGTGGATGTTTTGTGTTATGTTCATCAGTTTGATTTATTCTGAGTGATAACACTCACTGGTCTTCTTCTGAGCCGTATGTTAACTTTAGCAAACTGTGTTTCCTTTTCTTCATTACCTCAGCTGTGGTGCCCTATTTTAATACAATTATTATTTTATAGGTTTTGAAAGGTAAAAAGCAGAATATAATTAACAGCACTTAACCATCCACATTTTAGGTTTTATTCTGTTGTATTTTCATGATGTTGTAATGATCTTTGATGATGCAATTCGGAAATGTGTTTGTAAAAATGTTTTATGTGTCATTTACTATAAGAATACGTTAGTGAAGACTTTGTACTAATATTCTGGTTACAATTATCCCTGGTACAATACCACATCCAACCCCCTCATCCTCAGTCAGCAAAGCTGACGGTTGCACTAATGAGAGATGTGGTTCACAAAAGAATTGATCTTGATTACAATTTCGTGATTCTGTGTGATACAACATTTCTGGTTTTAACTTTGTTTGTGAGTAATCATTGCGATTAACAAGGAATAGGTTAGATTCAGTAACTTGAGTCAAGTGAAACTAAGGTTTTGATGTGGTAAATCTAGCCAGGCCCATCGCGAGTTGCATAATTCATCGTAGACTTCATTGGTTCTGGTCCACATTGTAAAAAAAAAAAAATCGCGAAATTGAAATTTCGACATCAGCTACAATCGAGGATTGAAATAAATTCTATGGTGACAAATGAAATTATGTGCCGGAGTGGGACTTGAAGACGGATTTCCGCTTTTCACATGAGCGGTCGCCTTAACCGCTTCTGCTACTCGAGTATGTTTGACGTCCAGCCTATATTTCCTACTTGTCGCACGCTGCACACGTATCATCGCTTGTCCATCACCCTTATTGCTCGCAGCCTCACGCTGATGTCTGCAAAACGTCGCACGAAGAGAGTATCTCCATTGAATGATCGTTAATTTATGTACATATTTATATGTGTGGTGTTCTGCCTTTCGTAAATAACCACTTAGCATAATATGTTCGGTATTTGGTTAAAGTATCGTGAGAGAGAAAGATTGGTATCAGGTTACCACTTGAGTGGTGGTTTCTGCCTTACGTACTTTCTGCCTGAGTCGAAAACTATCTGATCGAGACCAACCTGTTGGAAAGCTAGTCGAAGCTTAAATTCTACATCTACATCTACATCTACATATATACTCCGCAAGCCACCCAACGGTGTGTGGCGGAGGGCACTTTACGTGCCACTGTCATTACCTCCCTTTCCTGTTCCAGTCGCGTATGGTTCGCGGGAAGAACGACTGCCTGAAAGCCTCTGCGCGCGCTCTAATCTCTCTAATTTTACATTCGTGATCTCCTCGGGAGGTATAAGTATGGGGAAGCAATATATTCGATACCTCATCCAGAAACGCACCCTCTCGAAACCTGGCGAGCAAGCTACACCGCGATGCAGAGCGCCTCTCTTGCAGAGTCTGCCACTTGAGTTTATTAAACATCTCCGTAACGCTATCACGGTTACCAAATAACCCTGTGACGAAACGCGCCGCTCTTCTTTGGATCTTCTCTATCTCCTCCGTCAGACCGATCTGGTACGGATCCCACACTGATGAATATATATTGGCAGAGAGCTACGTCTGAAAGATTCCCAGAGACTGGACAGGGACGAATCGACAATTGACTGCTCTGGGGCTAGGTGGGAAGTCGGAATCTTGAATTGATTTGGAGCTAGGTCTTGGCAGAGGAAGGACGCACAGTAAGAACCTCATCAGCTACTCGGCGTTCAGAATTCTATGAGCAACTGTTCACTAATGGAACGTGGAAAGTTTTCGATAAGTTATAGCTCGCCACTATTAGAAGCGAACATTTGCCGTTTGCGTTGAGTGATATTGCAGACTACACACTGGACCATCAACAGACGACACGAGCCGACTGTGAGAGTACCACATTTACATCCACTAATGGGATACTAGACGAGGGTGAGATTTAGAACCTCACAGCGTTGTCTGTTGACATAACCAAAGAGCCAGGCAGGGTAGGAAATGCAGAATGACAGCAAAGAGTTCACCTCGGAAAGAAGAGAGATTAGATTAAACACCTTAAAGATAGGTTTTCTTTGACGTGCATCATGCACTGGTGCCGACCCTAACAACACTTACACTGCTTCATTTGATAAATTAACAATTACCTGTATCATGGATTTTCTTTTACCAGATTTTACGTCACTTATATGATTGTAGCTAGTTCAGTGTCCGCAGGAACTTAGGCGTTCGGCCTATGATTAATGACCAGTTTACACATCACCAATTTCGTTTTGTGATCGCTAACTTCATGGAGGCCCTACATCATAGGATCCAGAGTGCCACGGACAAATATGCTGCGCTGTGATCTCTAAGACGGGACGGGACGGAAATCAGAATATTATTTAATCCAAGACATCTACACAACTCACAAGTGGCAAGCTAGTAAGTGTTGGCAGACACGATAACACACCACATGACATTTATTTTGTAAAATTTATAATTTTTATTATAATACTTTATTAATTTGTTTAGTAATTCACATAGATTTGCCTGAAATTCAGAAACGATAACAACTCTATCAATTTTGATTGTAAAATTAGAAAGAACAAAAACTTTCCTTCAAGGAAGTAGAAGTAAATTTGTTTGTGTTGTAATAATTAGCGGTACAGTGACCGAAACTATATTAGTACAAAATTTTTGATTTTTTGGCAAACCTATGTATGTGACGGTCAAACTACAAACATCTTTGCGTACATAACTCGTTGGAAGAAAACCAGTTTGACATGTCACGTAAGTTACAATCTAACGCATATCCGTAGTACAACCAGTTGTTTGTAAACGTGAATTATTGTTTACGCTAGACCAACTCACCAGCACATTAATGTGCCATATATTTAGACAAAAGCATGAACTCTCTGTGACGAACCCTACGATTTCGAAACCTATAACGGTACTTTCTGAATAAAGTAACCTAAAGACAGTTTGAGTGTGATTGTTGTACACCATAAAACTTTTATTACATATAAAGCCCACGGTCTCCACCCACATCTTTATTTGATAAAATTGCATTTTCACTACTGGTGCTATATTTGAAATTGTTAAATATTAAATTTTGGGCATGCCGCATGTAGAATATAGACTAATACATTAGTTATATGTAGGTTTTCAACGTCTGTCTGATGTCGAATTCAGATTTTAATTACATATTTACGTAAAATGTTGTAAACGAATCTAGTGCAAGCATGAGGTTATGAGTGACGTAGACGCATAGTTTGTACGTGAAAGGGAGAGCGGATGCCATAAAAGAGCAGCGGCCCTGTCGTTCGTTTGCATTTTTCAAGTCAGAATTAAAAGGTTAGAACTATCTTGTCTCGGCGGCGACTGAAGTTTTTCGCGTTGTCGGTCGCCACAGATTGAAATATTTCGCGTCAGTGCAGTGGGGACTCTGTTTTATTTACTCAACAGAACTTGTATTATTTATGTGAAGCCGATTTGCACTCTGAATTACCCGCACCTCGTTTGATTTTTAACTCATTTCGCCAGTGGGGAGTTAGATTATTTTTCTTTAATGGTCGGCACATAGGATTAACACGTCGTGTGTCGATTACACTTCTGTCAATTTGAATTCAGGTTAACTTACATTAAATTTTACCAGTGAAAACCACTTTTGTTTTCTAGTTATTTTATTTGCGTTGTTTTTAAGTAGTTTGTCCGCTAACTCTAACTCGGGGGTTGGAACGAAGTTCAGTGGACGTAATTACGTAGTAGCTTATGGCGTCTGTGATTAACTATGTGATTTAGCAACAACAAACTTTAGTTGTTAAACTTAACCCACCGTAGTTGGGATACATTATTTGGGTTGGATGCATCTACAATCATTAATGTATCTGATTAATACATCGAGAGCAGATTCATTATTTATTTATGTTTAAAAAGTGATCAGCACTCAGGGAACAATCATTCCCACACTAGACAGTAAGAGGTCATTTAACGGACCGCAGTCAATACAGTCAATTTATTGTCGTAAGATGACCTGCAGACAGTCTATAAAGTAAATAAATTTACCTGTATTAACTATTTCATAAGCATTACATTATATTAAACACATTAGACAAGCACAGATATTCGGACGTGTTGCAGTAAAACGAGTGGAGGTGAAATGGACTTAGAACATTAGCATGGCAAGAAGAATAGGCACAGATCCTTCAAAAATGACTGCACCACGAGACAATTGCAGAACTTTTGGAGTGCCTCTGACGAATACGAAAATGGCAACAACTGAAATCCGGACAGAGGTAATCACAAACGATGGAGAACAGACTAATTGAAGCTGGTTGAGTTGCAATGAGTTCTTTAACACTGACATCATAGCAAATGCATAGTGGAGGTTGAAAATACCGCTTCAGTTGTAAATTTCATTTGTTATCATGACCGGTTTCGGGTCCTCATAAGCCCTTCCTCAGGTGTCGCACTGAAAATAGCAAGTGGCGGGAAAAAATTTCCCACGCCACAACACATATAAAAAACAAATAAAATTCATAAAAAAGTTTTAGAAAACTTTTAAATAACCATTTAAAAACCGTCGGTCGGGCTAAGTGCTGTGAAACCTATGACAGTGCGAAAATAACACCAGACAGTACTACGGACGACTGCCTGGGTAGGCAGTAATTTGAATGGTCTACAGTCAGAAAGCCGGAACAGAAGAGAATCAAAGCATTTGAGATGTGGTGCTATAGACGAACGTTGAAAATTAGGTGGACTGGTAAGGTAAGGAATGAGGAGGTTCTACGCAGAATCGGTGAGGAAAGGAATATGTGGAAAACACTGATAAGGAGAAGGGACAGGATGATAGGACATCTGCTAAGACATGAGGGAATGACTTCCATGGGACTAGGGGGAGCTGTAGAGGGCAAAAACTGTAGAGGAAGACAGAGATTGGAATACGTCAAGCAAATAATTGAGGACGTAGGTTGCAAGTGCTACTCTGAGATGAAGAGGTTAGCACAGGAAAGGAATTCGTGGCGGGCCGCATCAAACCAGTCAGTAGACTGATGACCAAAAAAAAAAAAAAAAAGAAACAGCCAGAACCAACTGGGGTACTGAGTAGTATTCTCTGATGTTCAGCGATTTGTGTGGAAATCAGATTGACGCGAGCGTGTTCCTAGACGGCATGGTATATTGTCACTCGAAGCAGCGACTTCAGCTCCGTACCTTCCCAATTCCTGAGACTTAACGTTGGGAGGTATTGGGTATGACAGCACGGCATTTGATAACTGATCATTGTAAGATGAATGCTCCGAAATATGTGGCAAAAACAGGAAACCTTGGCATATTCGAGGAAGACAGTACGAAACCTCACACTGCAGATCATACCACGGGAGCGTTGAGGAATGTGTGGATAAAGATTTATATTTGTCCAGTCGTTTGATTTCTCACGATACATTATGGGAATATCTGTATTTTCGTAACAGTTGAATGCTTACTGTTCCGTCTTTAAAATCCGGCCTGGAAGGAAAGCTTATCTAAAAGTACATCTCTCTAGAAACTAACGTGTTAAAAATAGCTTCTACTGGGGCAAGATAAATATAATACTGAACTCCAGCATGGAGCCCGAGCCCAGCTTACTCCTCTGTCACTTTAGAGATTGGGATGAGCGATTAAGTCGCGGTCCAGATAGTAATCATCAAATGTCGTACCATATAAACTGATTCTAGCACGCAGTTGTCACAGAGGTTGACATGGAACAGATTGCAGGTTTGCTTTCCCATCACAGCTGATCCACATGTCGTACTTCATCATTAGCAAATCGGAAATACGTGGACACCTCCAGGATAACATCACAAACAGTGGATGATCTGCAAAAACACGCCACTAGGCATTATCTGCTTAAGACAATAAGTCTGTAAAGGCATTGCCAATACTCTCATGTCATGAGGAAAAACAAGAAAATGGCGTAAATTCGGTCGTCCCCACAACAGCAGAATATGTCGCACACTCAATTCGATGGATTTAACGACATCAGTCAGGCGCTGCAGCGGCCGCATCGCCTTCATCTGTCCGTGCCCCGTACTTGCTTCTAACTCATTCGGTGGTCCATAGGAGTGGGGAACGCAAACGCGTCATATTTGAAAGTGACCAATCGTATTACTCCCCGCCTTTCTCAAGGCCTGTTCTATCTTCGTCTGAATCTATCCCTTGCACTGTCGTCTGCCGCCTCCCCCCCCCCCCCCCCCCCATCTCCCCGCACCCACCACAACTCTTTCGTGTCTGTAATGTTCACAACCAAAGGGAGAGGGCAAAAGTCCGTTAGATTTGAAACTGTCCTATTATCTCAAGGTTTACAACCCTCTGCCTCTGTCACACTTGTCACTCTCCGTTTCCCCTCATATGGCGCTCGCTCACAAGTAAAGGAAAGGAGATGTTTGTTGGATTTGAAGCACTCCAATCTTGGGCCATTTTAGGTACGCGTCTTTCTGTACCCTCTCCATCCTGCATTTCTCTCTCATGTGCCGAACTGGTTCTCTCTATCTCTCGTGTGTTGGGGAGACGATTTCTTTAGAATTTAAACTCCTCTATGGTTCTCTCGTTTTCACCTCAGCGTTTGGCCGCCTCCCCCATCCAATTATCTCTTTGTCATGTCCGAAGTAACACACGTTTGTAAGGAATGGGGAAAAGTTTAAGTTCGCCCTCTCCCTCAAGCTAGGCGCTTCCTTTTCGCGCTCTAAGCTACTTTATTTTTCAATGTAGGGAATTCTTCTTTAACAGTTAAAAAACCAAACCACCATTCCTCGCTGTACCGTATTTTTCCGTCGTCTGCGTCCATGGTGCATTAATTTCCCACAAGCCACACAATCACTCAACTGCAGTCGCACGTGAAATATGGTGTGAACGAACGTACACGAAACAGAAACACTTAGCACGTTTCGTTTTCCCTCCATTAGGTGTTTGTGCAGACCCACTAACGTAAAATTTTGCATCACAGACACTATATGTACATTGTCATCGCATGATGGACAGATGAGACATTTCATCAATCTATATGAAAGGAAACCGAGAATATCTTTGATAACGATCAGTTTGACTTTAGGAAAGGTGAGGGAACAAGAGAGGCGGTTCTGACGATGCGGTTAGCAATGGAAGCTAGACGGAAGAAAAATCAAGACGAGTTCATAGGACCGGTCGACCTGCAAAAAGCGTTCCGCAGTGTAAAATGGTGCAAGACGCTACAAATTCTGAGGAAAATAGGGGTAAACTGGAAGGAAAGATAGGTAATATATTCGTAAGAGCCAAGAGGGAACAATAAGAGTGACGGACCATGAACAAAGTGCTCGGATTAAAAAGGGGTGTAAGACAAGCTTGTAGTCTGTCACCTCTACTGTTCAATCTATACATCGAAGAAAGAATGACAGAAATAAAAGAGGTTAAAGGATAACAAAAATAACATTCGCTGATGACTATACTACCCTCAGTGAAAGTGTAGAAGAATTACATGATAAGTTGAATTGAAAGAAAGGTCTAATGAGTACAGAGAAAGGATTGAAAATAATTTGAAGAAAGTCGAAAGTAGTAAGAAGTAGTAGAAAGATAATAACGAAATACAAGGAGTTAACGAATTCGGCTTCCTAGGCAGCAAAGTAACCCATGGCGGATGGGGAAGGATAATACAAAGAGCAGTCTAGCACTAGGGCATTCCTGCCCAAGAGAAGTCTACTAGTATCAAACATAGACTTTAATTTGAGTAAGAAATTTCTCAGAGTGTATGTTTTGAGTGTAGTTTTGTATAATAGTGAAATATGGACTGTGAGAAAACCGGAACAGAAGAGAATCGAATCATTTGAGATGTGGTCCTACAGAAGAAAGTTGAAAATTTGGTGGTGTTGTAAGGAATGAAGACGTTCTTGGCAGAATCGGTGAGGAAAGGAATGTATTTGAAACACACGAAAGAAGAAGGAATATGATGATAGGATATCTGATAAGACATCAAGGAGAAATCTATGTTACCTGAGGGAGCCGTAGAGTGGAAAATTTTTAGAGGAAGACAGAAATTTGAACAGAAAGTGCTACTCTAGATGAAACATTTCGCACAGGATAGGAATAGAGAGAGAAAGGGGAGGTGGCTACAATTACCTTTCACTTTCCTGAGCAAGCAGTCATCATGAACTAACGCAACAAATGTTTCAGGTGTCGCTGGAACACCTCTTAAGATGATGTCATTCGGAGAACAGTCACAACCAGTGCATGAGAGAATCTGTGCTCAGCATGTCTTTATGACTTTTGGAAATTACAGAATATTTTTAGGCGTTAAAAATGATAAATATATACGTATACGTAAGTTGCACATCTTGCTGCGAGCTATCAGATTTTTGATAAGTAGGAATATTTGGCAGTGAAGATCGCGTAATGCAATATTTTTATTTTATTTTCTCAATGACTGTTTCCGACAGTGTAGCTGCCATTTTCTGATCTACAATGTACCAGCGGAAAAAAATTCCTATGACAATCCGGACAACCCTCCAACCAGCATGCAAGTGGAAAGACAACGTTTCACGATGCTTCTTATTGACCTTCTAGAAATAATATTACTGCGCATAAATCGAATGAATATAACGAGAGAACGCTCCACTGTAAGAGGCGCCACATGACCTTATCAGAGTAAGTAAAATGTGCATAACAACATCAGTGTGCCCCGGAGTGAAGGTGAATCCGACAGTGTGGAGCCATTATAGCTACGACACATCACGAACACTGTCAAACAATATGTAATTAGTGTCGTGACTATTCATTTATGTCACTTGTAGACCACCTATCGACACATCTACTTTCGTGCCAGCTCGATCTGTTTTGACGTGACGTATCTATAACGGCTTCATCGACGAACTTGCCTCCACTGCAGGCCACGCTGCTAATGCCACGGCCATTTACTTAGTCAGTTTTATGTGTCTGAAAAGTTAATGTGGCGTCTTTGTTCTATGTGTGGAGTGTGCTGTTGTTGTTTTTGTGCGCTTTATGCACACTAGTACTATTTCTAGGAGGTATGTAGAAAAGCCTGTGATATCAGGGTATTGAGTTGTTTTTACACTTGTATACTAGTTGTACAGTTTCGCCGATTGCACAGTGTTTTCCTCGTGGTATATTGCAGATCTGAAGATGACAGCTAGACTTTGTGGAAAACGGTCATCGAGGAAATAAAATAAAAATAGAAGTATTACAACACGCGACTTTTGCTGGCAAATATTCTCATTTAAGTTTAGTTAGAGATTTATAAATAAATTGCTTATTTCTGCTCACTACATGTCCACCTAGATCCTGTCTCTACATATGTTCTCGAGAAGAACAATAAATGAATTCTATCTTTTTGTGAATAATGTAATATCCCTTTAAAGCCCGAGTTCGGGTGTGAAAATATGCAGTACGAATAATTGTTGCTTAATCGGAACACTTTCGTCTGTTAAACAAAATATACTAAGTGTTTCTACTAGTGACAAGGTTAAGTGGTTCTTTTTTAAATAAAAAAAAACTTTATTCTTGATCTTTATATTATACATACAAAACCCACCACCTTATATAATTAGTGGGTCCTTTAATTGTTACAATATTATTAGCAGCTATTTTATAAGGATTAAAAGTGCGCTATAGTAGTGTTACAATAAGCAAATTATGTACTATTAATATTACTCTAATTATTCTAGTGGTGTACTTAATAGCTAAACCTCTACACTGCCTGCAGCGACTCAGGTGTGTCAGTGAAGTACACCAATCTTCTGCACCGTCTTGCCCACCGAGCTAACCCCGATGAGCGTGCCCCTGACACTAGTAAGGTCAAGGATAACTTGAATTTTTGCTGCAGGTTCCTGTTATAGGTTTCCTAATTCTAAGTTCTGCTTACTAAAACACTAACCTACGTCATTTCCGGTGCTTGTCTTGGTTCGGTATCGTTATACTCCACTCCCCCCTAGTCTTACACGTGGCGGATGCATACTGTAGTGGTAGTCTCACAGGCGATATGGGATTGGGGTACTGGGACACAATTAGTTATTTGTTGCTACTCAGGATTGTCCCTCAGATATTACGAAAGAATTTTTCGTGATACCTCGTTAGTCAGGATTTTTAGTGTCCGAAATGTATCCTCTCGCCTCAGTAGTGTATGCATGAGGTTGTTCGATAGTTGGAGTCGTTATATCACTGTAAAGGGGGCACTCGTAAACCACATGGACGGGAGTACCCTCCGATATACCACAGTCACACGAAGGCGTAGCTCTCCTCCCAACCGAAACATATGTCGGACAGGGCCAGTGAGAAAATGGAACAGTCCCCGATTTGGCTCAAAGTATCTTAGACTTAACCGTTCTTTCACGTCTTCGGCCAGTGTTATCGGCTTCCCATGCCTCCTGCCACTGCTCGTAACCTCTTCACCTAATCGTACCCTTGTAATGCCAAGAAGACAGAGATCCATTATTACCAACAGGGCCCACTTGGAGATGTCCTGTAGGCCCCCACTGACCTTAATATCATGTTTCCCTGCACCCTTCTCACTGTCATGGCGGAGAATACCCTCGTGAGCTTCCCATGCCTCCTGCCACTGCTCGTAACCTCTTCTCCTGATCGTACCATTTTAATGCCAAGAGGACAGAGATCCATTATTCTGAACAGGGTCCCACCTGGAAATGTCCTGTAGGCCCCCACTAACATTAATATCATGTTTCCCTGCACCCTTCTCACTGTCATGGCGGACAATACCCTCGCGAGCTTCCCATGCCTCCAGCCACTGCTCGTAAGCTCATCTCGTGATCGACCCTTTTAATACCAAGAGGACAGAGATGCAGTATTACCAACAGCGCGCCATCTGGAGATGTCCTGTAGGCCCCCACTGACCTTAATATAATGTTTCCCTGCAACCTCTGACTGCCATGGCGAACAATACCCTCGCGTGCTTCCCGTGCCTCCTGCCACTGCTCGTAACCTCTTCTCCTGATCGTAACTTTTAATGGCAAGACGACTGAGATCCATTTCTACCAACAGGGCCCAAAATGGAGATGTCCTGTAGGCCCCCACTGATCTTAATATCATGTTTCCCTGCACCCTTCTCACTGTCATGGCGGACAATACCCTCACGAGCTTCCCATGCCTCCTGCCACTGCTCCTAAGCTCTTCTTCTGATCGTACCCTTTCAATCCCAAGAGGACAGAGATCAATTATTACCAACAAGGCCCCACCTGGAGATGTCCTGTAGGCCAACACTGACCTTAATATCATGTCTCCCTACACACTTCTAACTGTCATGGCGGACAATACCCTCGCGAGCTTCCCATGCCTCCTGCCACTGCTCGTAACCTCTTCTACCGCTTGTACCCTTTTAATGGCAAGAGAACAGAGATCCATTATTACAAACAGGGCGATAAATGGAGATGTCCTGTAGGCCCCCACTGACCTTAGTATCATGTTTCCCTGCACCCTTCTCACTGTCATGGCGAAAAATACCCTCGCCAGCTTCCCATGATTCCTGCCACTGCTCGTAACCTCTCCACCTGATCGTACCCTTCTAATGCCAAGAGGACAGAGATCCATTATTACCAACAGGGCCCACCTGGAGATGTCCTGTAGGCCCCCAATGACCTTAATATCATGTTTCCCTGCACACTTCTATTACGGCGGACAATACCCTCACGAGTTTCCAATGCCTCCAGCCACTGCTCGTAACCTCTTCACCTGATCGTACCCTTCTAATGCCAAGAGGACAGAGATCCATTATTACCAACAGGGCCCACCTGGAGATGTCCTGTAGGCCCTCACTGACCTTAATATAATGTTTCCCTGCACCCTCTGACTGCCATGGCGAACAATAACCTCGCGTGCTTCCCGTGCCTCCTGCCACTGCTCGTAACCTCTTCTCCTGATCGTACCCTTTTAATGGCAAGACGACTGAGATCCATTATTACCAACAGGGCCCAAAATGGAGATGTCCTGTAGGCCCCCACTGACCTTAATATCATGTTTCCCTGCACCTTTCTCACTGTCATGGCGGACAATACCCTCACGAGCTTCCCATGCCTCCTGCCACTGCTCCTAAGCTCTTCTCCTGATCGTAACTTTTAATGGCAAGACGACTGAGATCCATTTCTACCAACAGGGTCCAAAATGGAGATGTCATGTAGGCCCCCACTGACCTTAATATCATGTTTCCCTGCACCCTTCTAACTGTTATGGCGGACAATACCATCGCGAGCTTCCCATGCCTCCTGCCACTGCTCGTAACCTCTTCTCCTGATCGTACTTTTTAATGCGAAGAGGACACAGATCCATTATTACCAAATGCGCCCAACATGGAGATGTCCTGTAGGCCTCCACCCACCTTAATATCATGTTTCCCTGCACCCTTGGCACTGTCATAGCGGAGAATACCCTCAAGAGCTTCCCATGCCTCCTGCAACTGCCCGTAACTTCTTCTCCTCATCGTACCCTTTTAATGCCAAGAGGACAGAGATCCATTATTCAGAACAGGGTCCCACCTGGAGATGACCTGTAGGCCCCCACTGACCATAATATCATGTTTCCCTGCACCCATCCCACTGTCATGGCGGACAATACCCTCGCGAGCTTACCATGCCTCCTGCCACTGCTCTTAAGCTCATCTCGTAATCGTACCTTTTTAATACCAAGAGGACAGAGATCCAATATTACCAACAGGGCCCCATCTGGTGATGTCCTGTGGGCCCCCACAGACCTTAATATCATGTTTCCCTGCACCCTTCTCACTGTCATGGCGGACAATACCCTCGCGAGCTTGTCATGCCTCCTGCCACTGCTCGTAAGCTCTTCTCCTCATCGTACCCTTTTAATGCAATGAGGACAGAGATCCATTATTACCAACAGGGCCCCACCTGGAGATGTCCACTGAAATTAATATCATGTTTCCCTGCACCCTTCTCACTGTCATGGCGTACAATACTCTCACGGGCATCCCATGCCTCCTGCCACTGCTCCTAAGCTCTTGTCCTGATCGTACCCCTTTAATGCCAAGAGCACAGAGATCCATTATTACCAACAGGGCCCCACCTGGAGATGTCCACTGACCTTAATATCATGTTTCCCTGCACCCTTCACACTGTCATGTGGTACAATACCCTCGCGGGCTTCCCATGCCTCCTGCCACTGCTCCTAAGCTCTTGTCCTGATCGTACCCCTTTAATGCCAAGAGGGCAGAGATCCATTATTACCAACAGGGCCCCACCTGGAGATGTCCACTGACCTTAATATCATGTTTCCCTCCACCCTTCTCACTGTCATGGCGTACAATACCCTCTCGAGCTTCCCATGCCTCCTGCCACTGCTCGTAACCTCTTTACCTGATCGTACCCTTTTAATGCCAAAAGGACAGAGATCCATTATTACAAACAGGGATCCCTATTGGAGATTTCCTGTAGGCTCCCACTGACCTTAATATCATGTTTGGCTGTAACCTTCTCACTGTCATGGCGGACAATACCCTCACGAGCTACCCTTGTCTCCTGCCACTGCTCGTAACCTCTTCTCCTGATCGTACCCTTTTAATGCCAAGAGGACAGAGATCCGTTATTACCAACCGGGCCCCACCTGGAGATGTCCTACAGGCCCCCACTGACCTAAATATCATGTTTGCCTGCACCCTTCTCACTGTCATTTCGGACAATACCCTCACGACCTTCCCATGCCTCCTGCCACTGCTCGTAAGCTCTTCTCCTGATCGTACCCTTTTAATGCCAAGAGGACAGAGATCCATTATACCCAACACGGCCCCACCTGGAGATGTCCTGTAGGCCCCCACTGACCGTAATATCACGTTTCCCTGCACCCTTCTCACTGTCATAGCGGACAATGCCCTCACGAGCTTCCCATGCCTCCTGCCACTGCTCGTAAGCTCTTCTCCTGATCGTACCCTTTTAATGCCAAGAGGACAGAGATCCATTGTTACCAACAGGGCGCAAAATGGAGATGTCCTATAGGCCCCCACTGACCTTAATATCAAGTTTCCCTGCACACGTCTCACTGTCATGGCGGACAATTCCCTCACGGGCTTCCAATGCCTCCTGCCACTGCTCGTAAGCTCTTCTCCTGATGGTACCCTTTTAATGGCAAGAGGACAGAGATCCATTATTACCAACAGGGCCCCACCTGGAGATGTCCTGTAGGCCCCCACTGACCTTAATATCATGTTTCCCTGCACCCTTCTCACTGTCACGGCGGACAATACCCTCGCGAACTTCCCATGCCTCCTGCCACTGCTCGTAGGGTCTCCTCCTGATCGTACCCTTATAATGCCAAGAGGACAGAGATCCATTGTTACTAACAGGGCCCCAAATGGAGATGTCCTGTGGGCCCCCACTGACTTTAATATCATGTTTCCCTGCACCCTTCTCACTGTCATGGCGAACAATACCCTCGCATGCTTCCCGTGCCTCGTGTCACTGCTCGTAACCTCTTCTGCTGATCGTACCCTTTTAATGGCAAGACGACAGAGATCCATTATTACCAACAGGTCCCTAAATGGAGATGTGCTGTAGGCCCCCACTGACCTTAATATCATGTTTCCCTGCACTCTTCTCACTGTCATGGCGGACAATGCCCTCACGAGCTTCTCATGCCCCCTGCCACTGTCGTAAGCTCTTCTCCTGATCGTAGCCTTTTAATGCCAAGAGGACAGAGATCAATCATTACCAACAGGGCCCCACCTGGAGATGTTCTGTAGGCCCCCACTGACCTTAATATCATGTTTCCCTGCACCCTTCCCACAGTCATTGCGGACAATACCCTTGCGAGCTTCCCATTCCTTCTGCCACTGCTCGTAATGTCTTCTCCTGATCGTACGCCTTTAATGCGAAGAGGACACAGATCCATTATTACCATATGGGCCCAACTTGGAGATGTCCTGTAGGACCCCACTGACCTTAATATCATGTTTCCCGGCACCCTTGTCACTGTCATGGCGAACAATACCCTCACGAGCTTCCCATGCCTCTTGCCACTGCTCGTAACCTCTTCACCTGATCGTACCCTTTTAATGCCAAAAGGACAGAGATCCATTATTACCAACAGGGCCCCACCTGGAGATGTCCTGTAAGCCCCCACTGACCTTAATATCAAGTTTCCCTGCACACTTCTCACTGTCATGGCGGACAATACCCTCACGAGCTACCCATGTCTCCTGCCACTGCTCATAAGCTCTTCTCCTGATCGTACCCTTTTAATGCCAAGAGAATAGAGATCCATTATTACCAACAGGGCCCACCTGGAGATGTCCTGTAGGCCCCCACTGACCCTAATATCATGTTTCCCTGCACCCTTCTCACTGTCACGGCGGACAATACCCTCGCGAACTTCCCATGCCTCCTGTTACTGCTCGTAACCTCTTCACCTGATCGTACCCTTGTAATGCCAAAACGACAGAGATCCATTATTACCAACAGGGCCTCCTCACCTGGAGATGTCCTGTAGGCCCACACTGACCTTAATATCACGTTTTGCTGCACCCTCCTCACTGTCATGGCGGACAATACCGTCACGAGCATCCCATGCCTCCTGCCACTGCTCGTAACCTCTTCTCCTGATCGTACCCTTTTAATGCCAAGAGGACAGAGATCCATTATTACCAACAGGGCCTCACCTGGAGATGTCCTGTAGGCCCACACTGACCTTAATATCACGTTTTGCTGCACCCTCCTCACTGTCATGGCGGACAATACCGTCACGAGCATCCCATGTCTCCTGCCACTGCTCGTAACCTCTTCTCCTGATCGTACCCTTTTAATGCCAAGAGGACAGAGATCCATTATTACCAACAGGGCCTCACCTGGAGATGTCCTGTAGGCCCACACTGACCTTAATATCACGTTTTGCTGCACCCTTCTCACTGTCATGGCGGACAATACCCTCGCGAGCATCCCATGCCTCCTGCCACTGCTCGTAAGCTCTTCTCCTGATCGTACCCTTTTAATGCCAAGAGGACAGAGATCCATTATTACCAACAGGGCCCCACCTGGAGATGTGCTGTAGGCTCCCACAGACCTTAATATCATGTTTCCCTGCACCCTTCTCACTGTCATGGCGGACAATACCCTCGCGAGCTTGTCATGCCTCCTGCCACTGCTCGTAAGCTCTTCTCCTCATCGTACCCTTTTAATGCAAAGAGGACAGAGTTCCATTATTACCAACAGGGCCCCACCTGGAGATGTCCACTGACCTTAATATCATGTTTCCCTGCACCCTTCTCACTGTCATGGCGTACAATACTCTCACGGGCTTCCCATGCCTCCTGCCACTGCTCCTAAGCTCTTGTCCTGATCGTACTCCTTTAATGCCAAGAGCACAGAGATCCATTATTACCAACAGGGCCCCACCTGGAGATGTCCACTGACCTTAATATCATGTTTCCCTGCACCCTTCTCACTGTCATGTGGTACAATACCCTCGCGGGCTTCCCATGCCTCCTGCCACTGCTCCTAAGCTCTTGTCCTGATCGTACCCCTTTAATGCCAAGAGGACAGAGATCCATTATTACCAACAGGGCCCCACCTGGAGATGTCCACTGACCTTAATATCATGTTTCCCTGCACCCTTCTCACTGTCATGGCGTACAATACCCTCTCGAGCTTCCCATGCCTCCTGCCACTGCTCGTAACCTCTTTACCTGATCGTACCCTTTTAATGCCAAAAGGACAGAGATCCATTATTACAAACAGGGATCCCTATTGGAGATTTCCTGTAGGCTCCCACTGACCTTAATATCATGTTTGGCTGTAACCTTCTCACTGTCATGGCGGACAATACCCTCACGAGCTACCCATGTCTCCTGCCACTGCTCGTAACCTCTTCTCCTGATCGTACCCTTTTAATGCCAAGAGGACAGAGATCCGTTATTACCAACCGGGTCCCACCTGGAGATGTCCTACAGGCCCCCACTGACCTAAATATCATGTTTGCCTGCACCCTTCTCACTGTCATTTTGGACAATACCCTCACGACCTTCCCATGCCTCCTGCCACTGCTCGTAAGCTCTTCTCCTGATCGTACCCTTTTAATGCCAAGAGGACAGAGATCCATTATACCCAACACGGCCCCACCTGGAGATGTCCTGTAGGCCCCCACTGACCGTAATATCACGTTTCCCTGCATCCTTCTCACTGTCATAGCGGACAATGCCCTCACGAGCTTCCCATGCCTCCTGCCACTGCTCGTAAGCTCTTCTCCTGATCGTACCCTTTTAATGCGAAAAGGACAGAGATCCATTATTACCAACAGAGCCCCACCTGGAGATGTCCTGTAGGCCCCCACTGACCTCAATATCATGTTTCCCTGCACCCTTCTCACTGTAATGGCGGACAATACCCTCGCGAACTTCCGATGCCTCCTACCACTGCTCGTAGGGTCTCCTCCTGATCGTACCCTTTTAATGCCAAGAGGACAGAGATCCATTGTTACCAACAGGGCGCAAAATGGAGATGTCCTATAGGCCCCCACTGACCTTAATATCAAGTTTCCCTGCACACGTCTCACTGTCATGGCGGACAATTCCCTCCCGGGCTTCCAATGCCTCCTGCCACTGCTCGTAAGCTCTTCTCCTGATGGTACCCTTTTAATGGCAAGAGGACAGAGATCCATTATTACCAACAGGGCCCCACCTGGAGATGTCCTGTAGGCCCCCACTGACCTTAATATCATGTTTCCCTGCACCCTTCTCACTGTCACGGCGGACAATACCCTCGCGAACTTCCCATGCCTCCTGCCACTGCTCGTAGGGTCTCCTCCTGATCGTACCCTTATAATGCCAAGAGGACAGAGATCCATTGTTACTAACAGGGCCCCAAATGGAGATGTCCTGTGGGCCCCCACTGACTTTAATATCATGTTTCCCTGCACCCTTCTCACTGTCATGGCGAACAATACCCTCGCATGCTTCCCGTGCCTCGTGTCACTGCTCGTAACCTCTTCTGCTGATCGTACCCTTTTAATGGCAAGACGACAGAGATCCATTATTACCAACAGGTCCCTAAATGGAGATGTGCTGTAGGCCCCCACTGACCTTAATATCATGTTTCCCTGCACTCTTCTCACTGTCATGGCGGACAATGCCCTCACGAGCTTCTCATGCCCCCTGCCACTGTCGTAAGCTCTTCTCCTGATCGTAGCCTTTTAATGCCAAGAGGACAGAGATCAATCATTACCAACAGGGCCCCACCTGGAGATGTTCTGTAGGCCCCCACTGACCTTAATATCATGTTTCCCTGCACCCTTCCCACAGTCATTGCGGACAATACCCTTGCGAGCTTCCCATTCCTTCTGCCACTGCTCGTAATGTCTTCTCCTGATCGTACGCCTTTAATGCGAAGAGGACACAGATCCATTATTACCATATGGGCCCAACTTGGAGATGTCCTGTAGGACCCCACTGACCTTAATATCATGTTTCCCGGCACCCTTGTCACTGTCATGGCGAACAATACCCTCACGAGCTTCCCATGCCTCTTGCCACTGCTCGTAACCTCTTCACCTGATCGTACCCTTTTAATGCCAAAAGGACAGAGATCCATTATTACCAACAGGGCCCCACCTGGAGATGTCCTGTAGGCCCCCACTGACCTTAATATCAAGTTTCCCTGCACACTTCTCACTGTCATGGCGGACAATACCCTCACGAGCTACCCATGTCTCCTGCCACTGCTCGTAACCTCTTCTCCTGATCGTACCCTTTTAATGCCAAGAGGACAGAGACCCATTATTACCAACAGGGCCTCACCTGGAGATGTCCTGTAGGCCCACACTGACCTTAATATCACGTTTTGCTGCACCCTTCTCACTGTCATGGCGGACAATACCCTCACGAGCATCCCATGCCTCCTGCCACTGCTCGTAACCTCTTCTCCTGATCGTACCCTTTTAATGCCAAGAGGACAGAGATCCATTATTACCAACAGGGCCTCACCTGGAGATGTCCTGTAGGCCCACACTGACCTTAATATCACGTTTTGCTGCACCCTTCTCACTGTCATGGCGGACAATACCCTCGCGAGCATCCCATGCCTCCTGCCACTGCTCGTAAGCTCTTCTCCTGATCGTACCCTTTTAATGCCAAGAGGACAGAGATCCATTATTACCAACAGGGCCCCACCTGGAGATGTGCTGTAGGCTCCCACTGACCGTAATATCATGTTTTCCTACACCCTTCACACTGTCATGGCGGACAATACCCTCGTGAGCTTCCCATGCCTCCAGCCACAGCTCGTAGCCTCTTCTCCTGATCGTACGCTTTTAATGCCAAGAGGACAGGGATCCATTATTACCAACAGGGCCCCACCTGGAGATGTCCTGTAGGCTAACACTGACCTTAATATCATGTTTCCCAGCACCCTTCTCACTGTCATGGCGGACAATACCGTCGCGAGCTTCCCATGCCTCCTGCCACTGCTCGTAACCTCTTCTCCTGATCGTACCCTTTTAATGCCAAGAGGACAGAGATCCATTATTACCAGCAGGGCCCCACCTGGAGATGTCCTGTAGGCCCCCACTGACCTAAATCATGTTTTACCTGCAGCCTTTTCACTGTCATGGCGGACAATTCCCTCGCGAGCCTGTGCGCCCAGACTTCCGATGTTAATATCCTGTTATGGTATACTTTTATGAATTGAGGAGAAGATGAAATATTTGATGACCAATGCAGATGAGGTTATTGAGTAATTCTAGGTCTGTTTGGGCTACGGTTTCAATGTGCATTGCCAACATCTATCTTTCATCAAAGATGACTTCCAGATAACAGGCCTCACGTCGCCAAAGATTTGGGGAGCCCCCGGTTCTCACTGTTGGATTCCTTGATAGTGGCCTTTTTAATAAGAGATAGGTCTACTCGTTTGGTGAAATATCCATTTTTGTGTTTCGGCACCGTAGTTGTAGTTTTTCGATAGCCCTTTCGATCTTTGTCTCGATATCTTCGCGGTTACGGCCGCCAACCTATAGGTGCAAGTCATCCACGTAGCCTTTCACCTCTAGCACCTCTTCGCTCTGTTGTAAGCTGTCCAATAACGGGTTCTATGAGGATGGCCCAGAACAAGGGGCCTGGCACAGAATCCTGGAGGCATCCTTTTGTAATCGTGTTTTTAATTCTCCCTCTAGGGTATGATAGCCAGACTTCCCGATCCTCGCAATAACTCCTCAGACAATCGTATAGCGGCCCTGGACGCTCCTTCTCCCGTAAACGGTAGAAGAGCGAAGGCCACCACAGGTGGTGAAAGGCGCCACTGATGTCTACCATCATGCTCAAATGGTTCAAATGGCTCTGAGTACTATGGGACTTAACATCTATGGTCATCAGTCCCCTAGAACTTAGAACTACTTAAACCTAACTAACCTAAGGACACCACACAACACCCAGCCATCACGAGGCAGAGAAAATCCCTGACCCCGCCGGGAATCGACCCGGGAACCCGGGCGTGGGAAGCGAGAACGCTACCGCACGACCACGAGATGCGGGCTCTCTACCATCATGCCAACTATGTACTTGTACGGTGCTGAATCACAGACATTGCGTCAGCCGCCGACCGCCCAGGCCTAAAGCCGAACAGCCTGTCACTCATCCTGCACAGCACCCTGTCTGTCAGCCGACAGTTTCTCAAGTAGGTTTCCTAAAAGGTCTAATAAACAAATCAATCTATATGATTTAGTTTCAATCTGGTCTTCTTCGCGTCATTTCTTTATAATTACTGTGGTGTCACCGCCAGACACCACACTTGCTAGGTGGTATCTTTTAAATCGGCCGCGGTCCGCTATTATACGTCGGACCCGCGTGTCGCCACTAAGAGTGATTGCAGACCGAGCGCCGCCACACGGCAGGTCTAGAGAGACTTACTAGCACTCGTCCCAGTTGTACAGCAGACGTTGCTGGCCATGGTTCACTGAGAATTACGCTCTCAATTGCCGAGACGATAGTTAGCATAGCCTTCAGCTATGTCAATTGCTACGACCTAGCAAGGCGCCAATTACCCTTTGCTATGTATCTAATCAAGCATGTAAAGTAACAAGACCAATGTTCACCAATTGTGGATTAAAGTTAAGTATTCCAGCAGCTCCGTACTTTTCTTTATAGCATTCATTACGTATCCTGCTTCAGGCCTCACGCCAGCCTGCGTGAGTTTAAGCGCGTGCCTTTCGGTTTCCCGTCACTGTCGATTGGCTGTCTTGCCAGTCCACAACTATTACCACGTTTGCGATTTTCCAGATTTTCGAAAATTTTTGCTGCCTGAGGCACTCATTATCTAGTTGGGTAAGTGGTGTTAAAAACTAGGGGGCTAAGAAATGCACTACCTCCGCGACAATTCCGTCTAGCCCAGGGGCTTTCCCTCTCTTTAACTATTTTATTTGGGCAGATGGTTCAAATGGCTCTGAGCACTATGGGACTTAACATCTGTGGTCATCAGTCCCCTAGAACTTAGAACTACTTAAACCTAACTAACCTAAGGACATCACATACATCCATGCCCGAGGCAGGATTCGAACCTGCGATCGTAGCGGTAACGCGGTTTCAGACTGAAGCGTCTAGTACGGCACTGCCACACCGGCCGGCTTTATTTGGCCGGTCACCTCCTCTTCAGAGAAGGGGTATACTGCCCTGTCATTGGTGTATCTAACAATATCGTCAGTTCTCATATGGCGCTGACCCTCAGTTTCCTCTTCCGCACTGTCGTCAGGCAGCAGGGACCGAAGGAGGACCTCAGCAGTTTCCTGCCAGGATTCCGTCACCCTGTCCCCATGCCTGACTGTGGATATCACCATTGAAGGGCGGATTTTCTCTCCTACCAGTTTTGTAGAGCAGTCTTCATGGGTCTATAGTTAATTGGTTTATCACATACCTTTTTCAACTTTGTTCCCTAACCGCCCGATGTTCATTTTGGAATGTCTCCTTTGCTTGCCTGTACTGTAGCAACCATCGTTGCCTTTCCCACCAGACGACACAGCGCTGGCAGTGTCTCCTTCGTCTTCTGACAGACTAACGCATATGCTCTAGTTTGGTTGACCATGGTGATGGAGGGGCCGCCATGGCCCTCCTCACGGTTGATATGGCTGCTTTCACCGCTCTGGTAATCGCACTCACCAGCTGTTCGGCATATTTGTCCACATCTATATCTTGGTGTTGGTCACCCTCTGGTAATTCAGGAATGTCGCACTCCCTTGCCAGGCGTTCTCAGTCTGCTTTATTACAGCTCAACTGGACCTCCCATCCCAAGGTCAAATAGCCCTTTCTGTCACCTATCGTGAATGTAATAAGACTGTGATCACTTGTGGTGGCATTGTCTTCTACCTTCCAGTTTTTTACAATACTGACGGCGTTTGGTGTGGCAAGTGTCACATAAATGTTTGTGCATTGACCCCCTCCCTCTGTATACATGGGATTGTTACCAGGCTTGTTGTTCACCACAAATTGCTAGGCCATAATTGTTTCTTCTGCCTTTCCTCCATTTGGGTCTCTTTTGCCAGTATACCGTTAAGGGGGATTTTGCATCTATATCAGCAATTACAATCTCTTTGAGTCCTCCCAACGCCGTGATTACTCTAGTGAGGTGGTCCGGATTTTGCTCAATATCATCTCCGTACTGTTAGTACATATTAACGAAAGTTAATACTCCCGCCGGAAATTGCATTTCCACGACGTTGCAGCGACTGTTAGTGAACTGCGAGAGAACTGTTAGCCGCAATGATTTGTTATTATTACTGCCGCTCTCGGGTTGTCCCCGCTGCTGACTAGTTGCCGTGTTGCGGTTGCGAAAGCTATCTACTCAGCTTGGGAGTACATCTCCTGCAGGCAAAGCACATTTAGTCTCTTCCCCTCCACCACCTGGGGCACCTCCTGCATCACGAGTCTGCTATTGTGTGTGTTTAGTTGAACAATAGTTATTATTGTCATTGTGGGTAGTATGTGTGTATGTGATTATCTAGCCAGTTCTTACACCAATCGAAAGCAATGCGTCCGCTTGCTAGGACTGATTGTTTGTAGATATCATCAAGATAAACTTTTTCACCTTGTCTTCTAACACTTTCTTGAGCAGATCCCGCAGGCCTCCGAAGTCGTAGGGGAGATTCATTGACTTGGGCTCCATCACCGAGAAGGTGGCTTTGCTACCACATGTATGCCCTGGCCGGATCACATGTCGGAACGCAGTGATCAGGATAGTCGGTTACTGCAGCCTTGCCAATTGCATGGCCTGTTCTAATATCGGATATACTCTGACAGGGTCTGCAGGCGGCCTTCTGACTGGAGTGGATTCTTGTATAGCTGGGAGAACCCTGGTGTTTGTTATTGTTTTCTTGAACTGGATACTGTTCCATTCTGGGCGATTCGTCTTTCAGCGTGGCCACTCCCACAGGATGCCCTTGCCGCTGTAGGTCTTTTGTCGGCTTATATCCCCGACTTTGGGGAGGAGGAAGCTGCAACCAGCATTGGAAGCTCCGTCTGTATCCCGAAGTCACCATTTCAATTTCTTGGGTGCCTCAAAGCGACCTCAAAAATTCTTTGATTTTGCTTGCCCACATAGCGTCCCTCCTCCTTTTGCTCGGGGATTTTCTCTTTGGCATTCTGTTACCATTTATATTTTCAGTCATAATCTGTTCTTGAAATGAGACACTGTTTAAGCATCCTGTATGCAGTTCAATTTCGACCAGTGACACCACATGATCTTTTACCTCGCTTTTTACATGGAATGCATACCCACGCCTTGCAGTCTTTTCGTGTGTGATTTTCCTCACCACAGTTGGTGCAAGCCGACCCCTTACGCAGTGCTTGAGAATGTGGTCCAGGTCCCCACAGTTACGGCGACGAGGTACCATGAGATAGTCCCGTACGTTGACCGAGTGAAAACCAATGTAGTTAACTTGTTTGCATATACTGTTTAGTTGGCATTGATATTGCTCAATTAGATATCCTCCGTCACTATTTTCGTACCCCTCGCTTGTTACCAAGGATGCGTTCGTAAGGTGGACGGTATTTTAGCGTAAAAAGGTGGAAAAGGATGAGATCGATCGTGGCCAAGTCATTCAACCACACGGACGTGAAACGAAAAGAATGAGGATGACCATATGTGGAGCTAGTCAACATACTGTGAATCTGTCTTGAGACGTAAGCAGTACGCCAGTTCAGCCGTTAGTTAGATACAGCATTTATTATGTAATCTTTTAATCTACAAGGAAAATTGTGACTCCTTTCATAAAGCTGAGTACGCCAGTGTCGTACGTTTAAAGTATGCTACCTAATCGCCACTTACACACAACAATTATACAAGTAATTCGAATTATCTGAGATACCTGGGCTAGCAGGACAGGGCAGATGCGGTTATATTTGTGGAAAGGGGACAAAATCAGTTACTGTCAGTTGCATTCAACATATAAACTTTATTTCTTAAAACACACAATCACACAAGCAAGATTAAAAAACTCTCAAGGATTTAACGAAAGACCTTCTTTCTAGATCGGCTGAAGGCCACATCGAGAAACCAAGGCACAATGCCTAAGCAAGGAATTGAGATACAGGAGTATTTCTGGAGTTTTCACTTCTGAAAGCCTTAGCTTAAATTTTTCTCATAGAACTCGGAGGTCACATATTAATCAAGAGGAGTGTTACAGCTTAAGGCCGAGACAAAGATTTTCAATGTTTAATCTAAATAGTTTGAAAACTCGGCTGAGGGCCGCATATCAACAACACAATTTACGGCTTAAGGCCTAGGAAGAAGTGCTTTCAATTTGAAAAGGCTGAAGGCCTTATCTTAAAATATTTCGTGTAAAACTCGGATGAAGGCCTCATACTAAACAATAACAATCTTATGACATAAGGGCACGACAAGGATGTCGAATTTTTATTTTAAGAGAGATTAAAACTCAGCTGAAGGCGCCACACCGCGCAGAAAAAAAAATTACGGCTAAAGGCCTAAAGGGAATAGTTCTAAATTTCAACTAAAATAGGCTAACGGCTGTATTCTAAATGCTTCACATAACACTCGGCTGGAGGCCACATACGAAACCCAAACAACCTCACAGCTTAAAGCCCAGACAAATAAATTTCCAATTTGTAATTTAAGCTGGAAAACTTGGCTGAAGGCCACACAGAGTACTTAAGACTAAAAGGAAATCACAATGTAAAACACAAGGAGCGGCGCTCAGAAGGTTCCAAGGATCAGCCTGGGAAGTAACATTAATGCACGTTTAGATGAGGCAGGCGACCAGACCAACAACCTCTTAATCGGAAGGCAACCCAACCGTAAGCAAGCCGACGAACTAACCAACAAGATCAGTTCCGCTCACCCGACCAGCAAAACGATAACAAGATGTCAATAGCACAACGTTTTGGATACTGGTTCCCAATCCAGCCAAGTCAGAATAAACGCCCAACACTACCAACACACCTCAAGTGTCGAACAACACGCCGTACTGGACAGCATCAACATGATGAGGAAAATACACTGCCGGAAATTACGTCAACGCACAGGGCAGGTAACCGGAATGTCAACGACCACAAGGCAGGAGATAACGCTGGTACACTCCATTAATGAAGGAATGAATTAAATTAAGCTAAACGCCACACAGGAAAACGGCTGCAACTCTAGCCGAATTCAATGCACATACATTGTTGCTCGCGGGAATCTCCCAGAAAGCGACAACCATGATGAAACGAAGGGATGCGATAGCAGTTGAGGCTTGATAGTAGGTTAAGTGAGCACTTAGCTATAGTGTCCAGGACTGGTGGGCGACGAACTTCGTAACCCTAGCAAGAAGCGCCTCACAACTCGAACCGCGCGTTACGCCGCCAGTGGCTCCGGCCTGACAACACGCCACGGAGACTTCCTCGCTGCTCTGCCCAAATCGACCAACTGCCCAACACCCGGAAATGGTCAAAAGATCAAATACACGTCAGCCGATGAGATGACCGGCCGAACGACCAAGAAACGGTCGTTGCCGGTCCAGTATTCTTCAGTCGGACACGTGGCCGGCCGTTGTGGCCGAGCGGTTCTAGGCGCTACAGTCTGGAACCGCGCGACCGGTACGGTCGCAGGTTCGAATCCTGCCTCGGGCATGGATGTGTGTGATGTCCTTAGGTTAGTTCGGTTTAAGTAGTTCTAAGTTCTAGGGGACTGATGACCTCAGAAGTTAAGTCCCATAGTGCTCAGAGCCATTTGAACCATCTTTTTCAGTCGGACAGTACACGTGTGTCGTCAGTGGTCGGCAACTATTGGCTGTCCGCACCTCACTGGCGCTGGGTGCCCAACGCTGCTTCCTCCCCGACTGTACTGCTGGTCCGTCTGCAATTGACTTCCAGACACACGACGATGCTGAAATACTACCGGTCGCTCCAGAGATGGTACGACAGTGCACTTATCGATAAGCGCTACCGCTGCCACTCACGGACAAGTAAGGCAGAAGGTTTGTGAAGCCAGTAAATGGAATAAGAAAACGAGGAGGCAGTACCGTAATAGGAGATGACAAACAATAAATGACATGAATACTAGCCGTGCGCGGCTCAGTATCCTGAACAAAAAAAAGTCTTCTAAGACTGTGCATTTAGTGAATCCAAAGAGATTATTTACAAGAAGCTTCTGTCCCCCAGGAATATCAAAATTTAGACTATGCCCAGGTGCTCTTTACAGATATTAGTTGGGTAAAAAATGGTTCAAATGGCTCTGAGCACTATGGGACTTAACTTCTGAGGTCATCAGTCAGAACTACTTAAACCTAACTAACCTAAGGACATCACACACATCAATGCCCGAGGCAGGATCCGAACCTGAGACCGTAGCGGTCGTGCGTTTCCAGACTGTAGGGCCTAGAACCGCTCGGCCACTGCGGTCGGCTTAGTTGGGTAATACTGCGTGTTATTTCCTGTACCGTTTTCATAAAAGGGAATGTCAGTAGACAGTGTCCAAGTCTCTGTGGACTGATAATTGCTAGTCGACAGACAGGTAAACAGAAAATAAAGAAAGTATGTATCAGTCAAAGAGAAGTTCAACAAACATAGAGAAATCTGATGGTTTAACAGCAACTAAGACACCTGTACTAACACGAGTGAAGGAACACAAACGTGGACTTTTGAGAAGAAATCGTAACATGATAATATATTTGAAAAAACATTCCTACAAATAAATGTAAGTGACATTACTTTAGTTTACTGTTTTCTTCCTCACCAATCTTCCATATTTGAAGAAAAAAAGAACTTAACCTATTTACAGTATCTGACTTTTTGAAAGAAAACGGGAGAAAGAAAAGCAGTTGCCATTCATCCTGATTAAATAAACAGCTCATGTGCTTTGTTGTCTTCGAGAATTCTCTGATTATTTACGATTGCATTTAGCGATTTTGCAAGGCATCTGGGAAATTATATACAGCTAACTCGGAAGTGTATACGTTTCTTTCACTAATGTGTACGACATCATGTACAACAGTCCTTAGTCTGTTACTGCTTTGATAAATAACCATTTGAGGATATTAATTGGAGGAAATAATGTGTTTCACACTTGTAAACTCCATTGCAGAAAGACTGCTCTCCTAGGGTGAAATGAAGTCCTCGGCGTTGTGTTGTGGTCAGATTCGTAATTTCATTCATTCAGAAGCCAAAATAAATTGGAGTCATCTCTAAAACAAATATAGTGAAAGAAAATCCTATCAGATTAAAACCTGGTGTCGAACCTAAGAGCTTTAAAGCTATGGCGGTGGGTTCTCGTTTGTGCTTGGGTAGCTCAATCGGTAGAGCTGCTGTTCGTGAAAGGCAATGGTCCGAAGTTCGAGTCCCGTTGGGCACATACGGTTTTAACCTGCCAGAAAGATTTAAATCGGCCCACACTCGCATGCAGAGCGAAAATTGATTCTGAAAATAAAAGGTATAATACCAGTAAGAGCTACAGACTGTGAAGTTGGGTTTTGTACGTTTTCATGTGAGTTTATGTCTTTCAAATTCTAAAGGTGGCAGGGGTAAAATACAGGGAGCGAAAGGCTATTTACAGTTTGTACCGAAAGCAGATGGCAGGGGCATGAAAGGGAAGCAGCGGTTGCGAAGGAAGTGAGACAGGGTTGTAGCCTGTCTCCGACGTTATTCAATCTGTATATAGAGGAAGCAGTAAAGGATACAAAAGAAAAATTCGGAGTGGGTATTAAAGTCCATGGAGATGAAATAAAAATGTTGAGGTTCGCCGATGACGTTGTAATTCTGTCAGACATAGCAAAGGACTTGGAAGAGCAGTTGAACGGAATGGACAGTGTCTTGAGAGGAGGAGATAAGATAAACACCAACAAAAGCAAAACGAGGATAATGGAATGTAGTCAAATTAAGTCGGGTGATGCTGAGTAAAGTAGTAAAAGAGTTTTGCTATTTGGGGAGCAAGATATTGATGATTGTCGAAGTAGAGAGGATATAAAATGTAGACTGGCAATGGCAAGGAAAGCGTTTCCGATGAAGAGAAATTTGTTAACATCGAGTATAGATTTAAGTGTCAGGAAGTCGTTTCTGAAAGTATTTGTATGGAGTGTAGCCATGTATGGAAGTGAAACATGGACAATAAATAGTTTGGACAAGAAGAGGATAGAAGCTTTCGAAATGTGGTGCTACAGAAGAATGCTGAAGATTAGATGGGTAGACCACATAACTAATGAGGAGGTATTAAATAGAATTGGGGAGAAGAAGAGTTTGTGACACAACTTGACAAGAAGAAGGGACCGGTTGTTAGGACATGTTGTGAGGCATCAAGGGATCACAAATTTAGCATTGGAGGGCAGCGTGGTGAAGCAGATTCAGAAGGATGTAGGTTACAGTAAGTATATGGGAAATGAAGAAGCTTGCACAAGATAGAGTAGCATGGAGAGCTGCATCAAACCAGTCTCAGAACTGAAGACAACAAGAAACATATTTCCGTGTAATTTTCATGTCAATTTATAAAGAAAATATGGGTAAAACTCTACTACCTTCCGTATTTTTTTTGCGACGAACGTCATTCCCAGCGTCGTACTCTGCTGTGTTAAGCATCAGGTGGTTGTACGTCATACCGGACACGAGATCCAGTTATACGTCTCGACGCATTCACAAAAGTTAAAAAGAAAAGTTGCGTTTTGTTTTGTTACGTGGGGTAGTACTAACTGCGTGCAAGGTTCATCGCTGCGTGAGCTGTCCAGTGACGTGCAGACAGCGACGTGGAGAGAAGAACGCACGAGCGGGGCGCATGCGCGACCTCTTCCCCTCCCCCGCCCCCGCCCCACCGTGACGGCGTCGTCACATTTGAGCCGGCAGCGGCGCGCGTCCGACGCCGCGGACCAGAGAGCGCCAGTGTTCCAGGCGCCGCCGCCTTCTGCACGCGTCGCTGCCTCGCCGGCGCCGCCTCATCGCCGCAGCGGTCAGCGCTCCTTCGCAGCTGCGCCCCCTTGGGTTCTCTTCCGCCGGGGAGCCATGTCTCCAACTCATCCAAGCTGCTGTCGTGTTGAAACTCGCTCCTGGTTTTACCTCTGAGACTGACTTCAAATGTGCTGACTAGCAACAGGTAGGTGCACAGTGTCACAATTTCAGTGATACAACCAGTGTCACTCGAGAGGAAATCGTTTCAAAGATCCGTTTTACAGCATTCTCTGTTTCTAGCTTCTTATTCATAGGACGTTATGCTGCGATTCTGGACTGCAGCATAATGCTTAAAGTTACGCCGTTTTTGTGTCGTGTTTGCAAGGTATTTTGCGCATTAGATCCATTTCATTTATCTTCTTGACTGCTACGCTATTACCGACAGGTTAGTGTACTATTGGACAAGTATTTCCATATAAATTCAAGTACTAGCCGTATTTCTGTCCTAAATACATGTCTGGTTTTCTGATCAGAGACCGTAACCCACAATATGCCTCGTGGTGAAGGTTAGGAGGTTTTATAGGTTGTGAGCAATATTTTATTGGCACGAAGTAGATTTTTGTATCCGGAATTAGTCTTTTAAGAATGCACTGTTTCAGAATAATCATCTCAATAGGTATATACTAAGCTTCTCAGCATAAATCGTATTGTAGTGATTACGTATGTCAAATACTGGTAAGTAAAAATAGCTTTTCTTAATTTATAAAGGCTGACAACTTACAATAGCATTATACCAACAGCGGTGTTGTATTTGAACAATGAACATGATCAGTATGTGTAGGGTCATCTTCACTATTATTTTATGCTCCTTCACGCATTTCGTCAATTTCGAGCGATTTTCAGTTAGTTGTTTTCAAACAAAGAACTGCTATTTTCGACAGTTATTTCTCTTTCTGGGAGAAAATAACAGGTTCTCTTCACAATTAAAGCGGATGTGAATTAATGAAAGGAAATATGTCGATTGTTCAAATTAATTTTTCACAAGTGGGAAGGCGCTATTATGAGAACGCGTGTTCTTCCAAAACGTGTACCGTCATTGAAATTCACCTAGCGAAAAATATTCAAGAACTGTCATCAAAAGCATGCAAAAATGAAGCACGCGACACTTGGTTGACTACTTTCGTTAATTGTATTAATCTATGCCGACGATTACTTTTCGCATTTGTGTTAGATTTAACGAATCCTATGTAATGGCTCAGCAGATATCTGTGGAATATAATAGTTCATATACCTTAAGACTGCAACTTTTTCCTCATAATACATGATGTAAATTCTATTTTATAAGGCACCACTCACATCCATATCATATTATTACATCACAAACACAAATACAAACAACTCGCTTTCCGAATTTGTGACTACAAATGGGCTAACACAGGCGCTTCCCGAGAGAAGTACTGTCAACAACTGCCTACAGAACAAGAAATTTCTACTCGGCGTATATCTTGACTTAATACTGTACACTGTCACCACAGCCACACAAAAAATTTTAAAATATGAAATCATCTTAGCTTTTCTGTTACTTTGTATTACACAGCTGGTATTACTGTGCTGAATACGTACTTTGTGAAGCTGTGTGTAAAGTAAGGGAACGTTTAGGTACACTCTTCAAGATATATGGTAGAACGACAGCATCCAGCTCTAGCTCGCTAAAATTTAATTCATGTTTCAGTGTTGGCAAGTGAAATTCGCTTGGAACATGATGTGCGCAAAGTAAGCCGTAATCACGCATTACTGATGACATCACCTACTACCACCAACATAAATGGAAAGACATGGTCTTACAAGGAAAATAAATAAATAAAATTAAAAAAGAAGCTACATGTGTACTTCGCACAAATATAGCTCGCAGTTTCAAAATAAAATCTCCTCGACAGGTTCAGTATTGCCTGTACTTTTAGGATATTAGAAGACTTATAGAAACACACTTTCCTTTACGAGTTAACAAAGACTTTAATCATGAACTCATGGATGGAAGTATTTGTCGGAATATTCGTAGCGGTTCTTCAGGAGACCAATGCGTAATCCAAGTCATGAAAATGAAATTCTATCACACTATCGCGCCTGAGTTACTCATAGCTCAAAAATAGATCTATTACTCTCGTTGCTGTGTCAACAGTTATTTTTACATTATGATTACTAATACCTGTATGACAAAGCGATCTTCCGAAACAAAGGTGGTTGTCCGACACTAACAATATACACACTTGTGGCATTGGGCTTCACGGTCTGGGTAAGTATGAAACTTTAGAGAACGAACATTCCACGGGGAGTCAGGTAAAATATAATTGTCTCCTCATATGTGGTATCAAAAGAACGTAGTGGGAAACTGAGAGAAACTAGAAATCTTATGGGATCTTGCTAACAGTCTCTTCTCCTAAACAGTGTTTGGTAACAAAACCAGCATGGGTGGGGGGATGATAATTCCGTACGACAGATAGCCTCCCGTAGACAGCGTAAGATGAGTTGCACCTTGAAGATGCAGATGTAGATCATCTAACAGAATTTTCGGTGACATGTACCCACAGCCGTTGATGTACGACTGTATATATTGATTTTGAAGCTGACCTTAACCACATTTAATTCAAGTGGTAAAAAAGAATTCAGGATCGTTATTTGACTAATGGGATGGCTTGAACGACAATGTTTTTTGACCACCGTTCGTTACTAGCAGTGAGATGCGGACCCTATTGCTGTTTAGTTTACAGGAATATGTCAATCAAAAAATGGCTCTGAGCACTATGGGACTCAACATCTTAGGTCATAAGTCCCCTAGAACTTAGAACTACTTAAACCTAACTAACCTAAGGACATCACACACACCCATGCCCGAGGCAGGATTCGAACCTGCGACCGTAGCAGTCCCGCGGTTCCGGACTGCAGCGCCAGAACCGCTAGACCACCGCGGCCGGCGAATATGTCAGTCCCTACTGCGAGTGTCATTCCACATTCCAGATTAAAAAGGAAACGTCCGATTTGTCTACCGCCTATACATTAATGCAATGTGCAGCTTTGGTCGGTAAAGAAACTCAGCATATCATCCCCACAGAATTCACCTCGTTCATTTAAGCAGGTACAGATTAATCAGAGGTGTTGCAATTCCCATCGTTTCACTTGCTCTTATGTATCAGCTAATTTTGTGTTTGACTACTCATTGAAACTAAGCAAGTGAGACTATAAACGTAAACGGTTTCTGGAGCAGTGAAACCCAAAACGAAAGAAGCGTCCAGATAAATTGTTTCGAAACTGACTATTGCATGAGTCAAATATTAAAATGCTATCTAGTCAAGGTAGATATCCAACAAGTCTTTAAGCCTCTCTCTCTCTCTCCCTCTCTCTCCCTCCCTCTCTCTCTCTCTCTCTCATTTCTTCTTATCGCGGTGTTAAGTGACGGGCTACTCAAAACGAAATTCTGAAATACAGTTTCACTCAACGACAGTAATTTCATTTTTTTTATTTACATTTACAAAGCTCACTTTGACAATGGCACGCAATCATGGAACATACCACTATATTCAAAGGAAAAATATTGACTGCATCTAGTGTGCTAGTACAAGACGCGAATTTCGAATTATTACTAGCGGTTAGGTAGTGTGGCGCGCACTTCTCAAAATGTCTGCACGGCGTTACAGCTCAAGTCATTGCAGCAGTTTTAATATCCTAAATAGTTCCGTTATAATAAATCACAAATCACTACTGTAAATTTATCTTACATATTCTTACATCGAACAGGAGTTTTCAAAAGGAAGCGCTATCAGTCTTTGTTTCAAGATGTGCTTCACTACCAGTCTTCAGTTGTTTAGAGGTCCTTTGAAATGTGCCGTGTAAGGCGCACGATTTCTCGCCTACAGAAATGACATCCAATGCCTGTTGAGTTATTTACATTATTTATGTAATTAATATTGGAGTGCGTTTCTGGGTAAAAATCAATAACTATTGTAGACGATTGGTTAACTCTTCCTGTTTCACATGTCGGAAAGAAAGTCTGTGAGTTTTCTATATGAGAGCAGATAAGCCACATCCTACTCACTGTTAGACGTATAAAAATTAGTCAGTGAGAATTAACTGCATCTCGCAACAGACGACTCTTCCTTCTTGCTTTTGTTTATACAAATGTAGCCGCGAAGTGCCAAGGAGTGTGAAATCGTACATTTTGGTATACAAAACGTTACCCTGTACACAGCTACGTAGATAATCACAACCTCTGTCAACAGTGCTTTTGATTCGTTCGAAATGTCTTTTGAACCCATTACAGAGGTGGACGAGATGGTGTCAGGCCTTACAAAATGTAGAAAAAATATATAAAAGTTATGCCCCGTTCACTTGAAAAAGGAAAGTTGAACGAACATATTTCTCGTTATTGATTACAGCGATGTTATCCTGCAAGGCCTTTCTCAGGAAAGCTCACAGCGTCTGCAACTGGTTATAACTGCCTCTGTACGTTGTATACGTGATGATGTACTCTTTGATCATATTTCACCATTATATACACCGACATTCTGGCTGCGTGCAGACAAGCGCCGAGATTTCCATACCCACTGTCTTCTCTACTGTATCTCATACACCTCTTAGATCTTTACGTTCTTGTCGGAATAACACAGCAGAAACAACCTTTCCCATTAGAACAATCTCTTTACGGTCCCACTCCTTTCTTCAGCCACTTTCTTGAGGTCCTCAGTAACAGGAACCTTATTCTGGAGTGAACTTTCTCATTACATTAGAGAACTGAATAGCCTCTCCAGGCCTACCAGAGTGGCCGAGCGGTTCTAGGCGCTACTGTCTGGAGCCACCTGACCGCTGCGGTCGCAGGTTCGAATCCTGCCTCGGGCATGTATGTGTGTGACGTCCTCACTTAGATCTAAGCAGTTCTAAGTTCTAGGGGACTGATGACCTCAGAAGTTAAGTCCCATAGTGCTCAGAGCCATTTCAACCATTTGAACCATCTCCAGCTTTAAAAGGTAGCAATTAATTAAATATTTACTAAAGCAACAGTAAGGATTACTATTGTCCCTGAATGCACTCGTTACCCTTGGGCGGCCTTCTTTCCCACCACATCTCCCTCTTTTCCTAGCATTCTTAGTTGCTACAGTCTCCTTAAACTTTCTTTCCCCAGAATTCGCTATGTCAGATAACATTGTAACATTGATCTTGTACACCTTATATTTGCCACTATTATTATTTTCATTAGTATTTGTTTTTCAATAAGCCCGATGAGCAACGTCTCTGCGCTGGTAGGGAGCGCAGTCGTCGGGAAGTGGAGCGTGCTGATAATTCCGAGGGACCAATAACAACTCATCATTTATTATAGACACAGAGTCTGAACATTTTACTTCACAAAGAGTGAGATCACCACAGCTCATCGAAACACAGTTTAATCTCCAGACATATTTTGTCTCTATTGGCACGAAGAAAATAAATCTTTCAACCTACATTAAAAAATATATGGCTGAAATTCTTCAGATACATGAGAAGCAACACTCGCCCTTACACAGGGCGTCCATCAGTAAAGCTTCAGTTTCAAAATGCTGTAGAAAAAGGACCCACTGCTCAGAATGACGTCAAATTTGAACTGCATATATTGCCGCAATGGAACAAGAAGAAGAAAAAAAACACCAATAGATGGCGCTGTAAACATCTTAACATAAATGGGGTCGGCTACAAACGTCAGATGAATCGCAATACGACGGCCATGGTTTGAGTAGCACATTAAACCATGTGTACTGTACAATGTCTATGATTGCACAAATTCGGTATTCAACAGTTGTAGCATTGGTAGGTAAATTCATCCACCACTGCCATGTCCAACCACATCCGATGGGAAAAATCGGTTTTGAACAGTCCTGAGGCCAAATACCGCATAAATAGCCAAATTACATCAGTTGTTAAATTCTCCGGCGCCACAAAACACATAAAAATAAAAATTACATCGCTGATTGATTTGAGAAAATCAGCTAACCAGTTTCTCGTATAAAGGTCAATTAACAATCCTTGAACATGGTTTCAACAACCGTAAAATTTTCTTCATCAGAAGTAAATGGTCACGTAAAACTGTAATAGTCCTGTGCCCCTGGCGAAGAAAAATCTGAATGCAAAGAAGCTCATGTCAAGTAACATGGTGTATTTGACTATCAGTAAAACTAAGTAAAATTCATTGGAGGTGGGCTAAGCGTAAAGGCCTTCAGATCCAAATGTAGATCGAATTGAAAGGTAGGGTATCCTTCACTTCGATGTAAATTGTAATTTGAAGATTTTTACGCTTTGGGAACGTACGACATGAGCTTCTACGCTCTCAGATTTGCTGTCGCCAATATGTGATTCTATTTGTTCGTGTACTTCTGAAGAATACAATATCAGGGGTTGTTAATAGAACTCTTTATCTGTAACTGGTTGGATGATTTGCTCAAATCATTCATCCCCATTCACCATTGCTGAACTGTAGCTTTGTTCAAAATTTTAATATGATGTCGGTTTTTAATTGTTCTGGATCCCAGAAAAGCGTAGTAAACAAAACGACATCGGTTTCTAATTGTTGTGAGACTGACGCAAGACGTCTTCAACATGCTGTCCACCGTTTACTGTCAAAAGCTGAAATCGAGGAACAGCATATTTCACAACAGATCGGAGTGCCTTCAATTCGCAATTTTCAGATACCGCCAAAGCGACAAGTCACACGGATTAAAATCAGGCTGTTGGGAGATGACGGCTGATGCTTCTAGCTTCTCTGAAACGCCTCCGAAGGAGCCGCTTTACTAACTGTGCCACGTAGGAAGGAGAGCCACCTTGCATAAAAATAATTCTACCCACACGTCCGCGCTGTTGATGCGCTGGAATAACGTCGGTGCTAAATGAATCTCGAAGCATTTACTAGTGGCGGTACATGAGCATAACCCACATGACTCGTCTCCTAAAAAAAAATGCGACCATACGATAAACGATGCCGTTAGCCCGCACCACGCAGTCATTTTCGCAGAATGAAGTCGTACCAATTATGCGTGTGGATTTTCCGTTGTCTATATTCTGCAGTACTGCGAACTGACGTTTCTTTGGAGACGAGAATGGGCTGCATCTGTCCGCAGAATATTCCATGACCATTCCTTGTCCTCGTCCATGCGGGTAAGAAATTCCAGACCTAATGTTTGTCTTGCTGGCACGTCAACTGAAAGCAAATCTTGAATGTGCGTGATTTGGTACTGATAGCAATGGAGAATCTTTTGTTGGGTTTTATGCACCGTGCTCGCAGGGATGTCGAATGTACGGGCAATTCCTCGAGCACTGCAAGTTTGCATACTACCGCTCAGACCCCCCCCCCCCCCCCCTGCTGTGCCAACATCTTCGAAAGACGTCGGATCAATTGCTGTCCCCCCCCCCCCCCCCCTCTGCCACATTGCACTGCAAAAGAACCTGTCTTTACGAATTTTGTGATCATTTTCTCCAGACCTTCAGCAGACATCGGGCCATTGCCTTTTTTTATATTCTTGAGTGTACAGACCTTCTGCTGCGCTACTGATTCACAGTTAGCGTTTTTGTAAAATAGTTTTACCAGCAGCGCGTGGTCCTTCATGCAGAAAGCCATGTTGGGCGCCTCGGACGCAAATGAGGAAGAGTCGTGTGCCGCACTTCCATCGATGTGCATATTCTGACGCTTACGGCGCGTTACGTTGGTAACTTTTTCGTTACTTTTTTTCTTTTTTTGTTCCAAAACGTTTTCCCCTGAGTCAATAATACAATGTTCAAATTTGACGTCATTCTGAACACTGGTTCCCTTTTTATGGCATTTTGACACTGGAATTTTGATCAGGGCATTGTTCATCATATCTGATAACAAAACTGGATGTTGCCGTCTCACTTTAAAACAAAGAGAGTTACGACGAGTATTTAAGGTTTCCGTAATCGTAACTCCTTGCCCGCCGGTTTAGCCGTGCGGTCTAACGTACGACTTTCCGGATTGGGAAGGAGCGCCTGGTCCCCGGCACGAATCCGCCCGGCGGACTTGTGTCGTGGTCCGGTGAGCCGGCCAGTCTGTGGACGGTTTTTAGGAGGTTTTCCATCTGCCTCGGCGAATTCGGGCTGTTTCCCACCATTACGCCTCAGCAACACTATGTCAGCGATTGCTGCGCAAACAAGTTCTCCACGTACGCGTACACCATCATTAATCTACCACCCAAACACAGGGGTTACGCTCGTCTGGTGTGAGACGTTCTCTGGTGGCGTTCCACCGGGGGCCAAACCGCACAATAACCCTGAAAGAGTGGTTCGGTGTGGGGCGGCAAAGGGGTGGACTGCGATAGTCGTCGTGGTGTTGTGGACCACTGCGGCTGCGGCGGGGACGGAGCCTCTCCGTCTTCTCTAGGCCCCCGATTAACATACAGTACAATACAATACAACCCTAACTCCTCAACAATCACGGATATTAGCCTTTCTTTAAAAATAAATCTTCGAGACGAAATTACCTAAATGCTTACATGAGAAATAAAGATCAGTTAGCTTGACAGATATTGAACTCTTCACACAACCTTTGCACATGTGGCTTAACCCTACAAGATTAAATCGTGGCAATCTTAAATCAATAGCTTTCACATACATTGAACCATCTGTTACAAAACATCGGTCCTACCAGCGAAATATTTAAAAGCAATGAGAAGGTGAGAAGCTTTGTACGTTACTGAGAAGTTTCATAAATTAACCTAACACAATATCATAGTCGTTTGCAGGACTTAAAAGGAATGACGGTTACAGACATAGGCAAACTGAAAACAAGCCTAAGTTAATACTAATTTGGACCGGAGGTCGAATGAGAATGAACCGTAGCATTCAACACAAGCCACTCAATTTCACTACAGACCAGTGCACTTTCTTAATTTAATCGTATGGCTAGGGCCCCCCCCCCCCAACCCCCGTCGGGCAGACCCTTCGCCGGGTGCCGGTCTTTCAAAACATGTTCAAATGTGTGTGAAATCTTATGGGACTTAATCGCTAAGGTCATCAGTCCCTAAGCTGACAAACTACCTAATCTAAATTATCCTAAGAACAAACACACACACCCATGCCCGAGGAAGGACTCGAACTTCCGCCGGGACCAGCTGCACAGTCCATGACTCCAGCGCACCAGACCGCTCGGCTAATCCCGCTGGCCCGGTCTTTCTATTTGGCGCCACTTCGGTGATCTGCAGTCGATGAGGATGATAGGATGATGATGAGGACAGCACAACACCCAGTCCCTGGGCGGAGAAAATTCCCCAACCTATGCGGTAACAGAACCCGGGCCCAGAGGCTTGACAATCCGTCACGCTGACCATTTTCTTTTTTTCATTTTGTTCGTCATTATTTCGGAGTAGCGGACGTCACATGACATCCGTTGTTGACCTTTTCCCTTTTTTTTTTTTTCCGAGGCCATACAGCTCTCTGACCGAATACGCTGAGCTACCGTGCCGGCTGTCCATTCAGCTACTGGAGGCGGACTACTAGTGCACTGTCATGCACAGTTTAACAAGGGCGCAAGGTCACACAAGGATTCAGCATTGACGCGACCAAATGAATGACACAAACTGACAGAAGGGAACCAAATAAAAGGGCAATGGCGTAACGAGCCACCATGACAATCCAAAGCAACGTCGATCGTACACTGATCAGCGACAATGTCTGACCAGTGATGCCACCCAAATACTGATAATGGTTAATGTCTGCCTTAAAAACATCGTGAGGAACTACAGTTAAACCCGTCAAACTGCTGTACCAGTATAACAGCGGTAAAGAGGAAAATAGTAAATAGCCTCTACCAAAGCAGAACGGACGGTGAAGCACTGCCAAGAGACCGTAATTTCAACTTCAGAGATCGCTGGAGTGATAGCTCTTTATCCACTCGCAAACGCAGCTGAGCAGCTCCTCCGACATAATCCCCTCACTTCCGCCTCCATCCTTATCGTAACGTGGCAGGCGCAGCACCCACCAGGACATTGTAACCCATCAACAGCGGAGAGAAAGGGAAACAGCCAGACAACCAGCACTCATGCCTGTAGCTTGGTACTGTGCCCTCACTGCTCAGTGGTCTTACGTGCAGTGCACACAGCCTGGTTGCTCACATACCCATTCCAGCAGACGGGCCATTTTCTGCCTTCTTCCCAAGTAGACTGTGTTTGCGGAGACTTCGCCCTACATCTTTTTGCCTCACTTCCTCCTTTAACACCGTCCAAACAGCGCTCACAGCAAGGCTTCTCTGACAAGGATAGCCAGAGATATTTCTGGAACAGCACAGATTTCATATTCCATTTCATAGCTGTATAACCAGTTTGGAATTCGTACATTCGTTAGTCTGACATTTTGTGGATGTATTGTACTCCGGACATCATAATTTATCGCCAAGGAAGATAATGTTATAAAACTTGGATTATCCTTTGCGGTTTTGGTGAACCTCACATGCGCATTCATCAGCAATTCCTTCTTTCCTCTGGACAAGGTCACCATTACAACATTTCCGTACACAAACACACACACACACACACACACACACACACACACACACACACACACATGCGGAACGGCCAAAAATAGCACTAGCACATTATAGGGAGAATAATGTTATATTGCTACTAAACCATCGTAATGTTTATTACTGCGCGTTTTATTCAAGGAAAGTCGTAATACACTCCTGGAAATTGAAATAAGAACACCGTGAATTCATTGTCCCAGGAAGGGGAAACTTTATTGACACATTCCTGGGGTCAGATACATCACATGATCACACTGACAGAACCACAGGCACATAGACACAGGCAACAGAGTATGCACAATGTCGGCACTAGTGCAGTGTATATCCACCTTTCGCAGCAATGCAGGCTGCTATTCTCCCATGGAGACGATCGTAGAGATGCTGGATGTAGTCCTGTGGAACGGCTTGCCATGCCATTTCCACCTGGCGCCTCAGATGGACCAGCGTTCGTGCTGGACGTGCAGACCGCGTGGGACGACGCTTCATCCAGTCCCGAACATGCTCAATGGGGGACAGATCCGGAGATCTTGCTGGCCAGGGTAGTTGACTTACACCTTCTAGAGCACGTTGGGTGGCACGGGATACATGCGGACGTGCATTGTCCTGTTGGAAAAGCAAGTTCCCTTGCCGGTCTAGGAATGGTAGAACGATGGGTTCGATGACGGTTTGGATGTACCGTGCACTATTCAGTGTCCCCTCGACGATCACCAGTGGTGTACGGCCAGTGTAGGAGATCGCTCCCCACACCATGATGCCGGGTGTTGGCCCTGTGTGCCTCGGTCGTATGCAGTCCTGATTGTGGCGCTCACCTGCACGGCGCCAAACACGCATACGACCATCATTGGCACCAAGGCAGAAGCGACTCTCATCGCTGAAGACGACACGTCTCCATTCGTCCCTCCATTCACGCCTGTCGCGACACCACTGGAGGCGGGCTGCACGATGTTGGGGCGTGAGCGGAAGACGGCCTAACGGTGTGCGGGACCGTAGCCCAGCTTCATGGAGACGGTTGCGAATGGTCCTCGCCGATACCCCAGGAGCAACAGTGTCCCTAATTTGCTGGGAAGTGGCGGTGCGGTCCCCTACGGCACTGTGTAGGATCCTACGGTCTTGGCGTGCATCCGTGCGTCGCTGCGGTCTGGTCCCAGGTCGACGGGCACGTGCACCTTCCGCCGACCACAGGCGACAACATCGATGTACTGTGGAGACCTCACGCCCCACGTGTTAAGCAATTCGGCGGTACGTCCACCCGGCCTCCCGCATGCCCACTATACGCCCTCGCTCAAAGTCCGTCAACTGCACATACAGTTCACGTCCACGCTGTCGCGGCATGCTACCAGTGTTAGAGACTGCGATGGAGCTCCGTTTGCCACGGCAAACTGGCTGACACTGACGGTGGCGGTGCACAAATGCTGCGCAGCTAGCGCCATTCGACGGCCAACACCGCGGTTCCTGGTGTGTCCGCTGTGCCGTGCGTGTGATCATTGCTTGTACAGCCGTCTCGCAGTGTCCGGAGCAAGTATGGTGGGTCTGACACACCGGTGTCAATGTGTTCTTTTTTCCATTTCCAGGAGTGTATATTAGTGTCTGTGTGTGCATGAATTCCTAAGGGACCGAACTGCTGAGGTCATCGGTCCGTAGTCTTACACACTGCTTAAACTAACTTATGCTAAGATCAACACATACACACACACACACACACACACACACACACACACACTCACACCCATGCCCAGGGTAGGACTCGTCACTCGGGGGGGGGGGGGAGGAGCTGCGCATGGCGCCTCAAACTGCGCGGTCACCCCGCGCTGTAATATACAGTGTGGTTCATTGATCGTGACCGCGCCAGATATCTCACGAAATAAGCGCCAAAAGAAAAAACTACAAAGAACGAAACTCGTCTAGCTTGAAGGGGGAAACCAGATGGTCGGCCCGCTGGAGGGCGCTGCCATAGGTCAAACGGATATCAACTGCGTTTTTTAAATAGGAACGCCCATTTTTATTACATATTCGTGTAGTACGTAAAGAAATATGAATGTTTTAGTTGGACCACTTTTTTCTCTTTGTGATAGAAAAAATTGGTGCAAATGGCTCTGAGCACTATGGGGCTTAACGTCTGAGGTCATCAGTCCCCTACAACTTACAACTACTTAAACCTAACTCACATAAGGACATCACACACATCCATGCCCGAGGCAGGATTCGAACCTGCGACTGTAGCGGTCGCACAGTTCCGGCCTGTAGCGCCTAGAACCGCTCGGCCACCACAGCCGGATTTGTGATAGATGGCGCTGTAATAGTCACAAACATTTGGATCACAATATTAGACGAACAGTTGGTAACAAGTAGGTTTATTAAATTAAAATATAGAACTTAGGTACGTTTGAACATTTTATTCGGTTGTTCCATTGTCATACATGTACCTTTGTCAACTTATCATTTCTGAGAACGCATGCTGTTACAGCGTGATTACTTGCAAATACCACATTAATGCAATAAATGCTCAAAATGATGTCCGTCAACCTCAATGCATTTGGCAATACGTATAACGACATTCCTCTCAACAGCGAGTAATTCGCCTTCCTTAATGTTCGCACATGCACTGACAATCCGCTGACACATGTTGTCAGGCGTTGTCGGTGGATCACGATAGCAAATATCCTTCAACTTACCTCACAGAAAGAAATCCGGGGACGTCAGATCCGGTGAACGTGCGGGCCATAGTATGGTGCTTCGACAACCAATCCACCTGTCATGAAATAAGCTATTCAATACCGCTTCAACCGCACGCGAGCTATGTTCCGGACATCCATCACGTTGGAAGAACATCGCCATTTTTTCATGCAGTGAAACATCTTGTAGTAACATCGGTAGACCATTACGTAGGAAATCAGCATACATTGCACCATTTAGATTGCCATCGATTAAAAATGGGGGCCAATTCTCCTTCCTCCCATAATGCCGCACCATTCATTAACCCGCCAAGGTCGCTGATGTTGCCCTTGTCGCAGCCATCGTGGATTTACCTTTGCGCAATAGTGCATATTATGCAGGTTTACGTTACCGCTGTTGGTGAATGCCGCTTCGTTGCTAAAGAAAACGGGTGCAAACATCTGTCATCGTCCCGTAATTTCTCTTGTGCTCAGTGGCAGAACTGTACACAACGTCCAGTGTCGTCGCCATGCAATTCCTGGTGCATAGAAATATTGTACGGGTGCAATCGATGTTGGTGTAGCATTCTAAACACCGACGTTTTTGAGATTGTCGATTCTCGCGCAATTTGTCTGCTAGTGATGTGCGGATTAGAAACGACAGCAGCTAAAACACCTACTTGGTCATCATCATTTGTTGCAGGTCGTGGCTGACGTTTCACATGTCACTGAACACTTCCTGCTTCCTTAAATAACGTAACTATCCGGCGAAGGTACGGACCCTTGGATGATGTCGTCCAGGATACCGAGCAACATACATAGCACACGCCCGTTGGGCATTTTGATCACAGTAGCCACACATCAACTCGATATCGACCTTTTCTGCAATTGGTAAACTGTCCATTTTAACACGGGTAACTTATTACGGAGCAAATACCGTCGGCACTGGCGGAATGTTACGTGAAACCACGTACTTATACGTTTGTGACTATTACGACGCTATCTATCAGAAAGCGAAAAAAGTGGTCCAACTAAAACATTCATATTTCTTTACATAATACACGAATATGTAATAAAAATGGTGGTTCCTATTTAAAAATCCGTTTGACCTATGGCAGTGCCATCTAGCGGGCCAACAATAGCGCCATTTGGTTTCCCCCTTAAAGCTAGACGAGTTTCGTTCTTTGTAGTTTTTTTCGTTTGATGGTTATGTCGTGAGATATTTGGCCCGCTCACTATCAGTGGACCACCCTGTATAGATAATGGATTAGAATTACAATTATTAAATATCGAGTAGTAAGTCACATGGCAAATTATGCACAAAATATTCTGTTTCATACTCTAATGCAGTTGTACGCTTTACAAGAGTTTAGTAATCTGTAGTTAAGGAGAAGGTCTCCCCCTACCTGATGATGTCCTCCTCCCCTCCATCTACCCCTGCTATCAACTTTGATCATCCCACCCCCCCACTTCCTGTGTCCTTTCCTTCAGGCACCCTCCCTCCCTTCCCCTCCCTTCTCTTTCCTTTTCCCCCCATCCCCCTTCCTCCACCCCTCTTCCCCCGGGCTTCCCCTCCCCCTTCCTCCCTTCCCCCTATCTCCTCTGCCCATGGCATCTCTGCTCTCCCGTCTCCCTCTCCCACTACCCCCCCCCCCCCCCCCAACCCTCCACATCTCCAGGCAGGTCCCCGGACTCGCACACGCTCAGTGGACTTTCGCGCGCCGGAGATCATCGCCATCAGTGTCTCGTGTGTGTGCCTTCGTTTTGTGTTTAGTGTTTTTTCGCAGTCACACCACTACTGTTCACGTGTGCCGTCGCAGTCATCCGTGTTATGTGCGCCGTGTCGACAAGTGTTGGTGTTTTTCTCGTCCAGCGTGAACGGCTTCATATTTATTGTTTTTTGTATCTACATTTTTTGCCCGCCGTTTTTATTGTATTGTCTGTGTCACCTATATGTCTTATTATGGTACCACTTGAGGCTCAAGAGCAGCCTACTATGCTGCTGACAGCCCGCCTGTATAAGGTGATTAAAATTACAATAAAGAAAAAAAAGGAGAAGATAGAGTGTTTATCGTCTGCTGTTGAAGTAGTTCATTGCTCTCCATACAGTCGAGACAGAAATGAGTTCCTAACAGCGCACATTCCAATAAGTGGCTACCTGAACAGAGCAGAGCAGAGCAGAGCAGTGCGTAGCTGACATGACGTCAGTTCCCACATGCTAGTGGTCGTCTGATTCAGTGACTTACGCCTGTGGGGATATTTCGTCTATGATACCCTATACACGTCGAAAATCCAAATTAATGTGCAATTTCTGATATGCTAGGAACCATGACCCTTGCAACGATTATCATCCCACGTTCAATGTATGTCGCATACACACCAGTATGTAAAAGACCGCTCGGATACCGTGTTTACGCTCGCGCGCGATACGGCACACTTGCCCATACTACAACATCCAGGCGACACACACGACACATGTTCAAATTGAACAGTCTTTCCCCTGCCTTTTTTCGCTCAGTTTCTGCAGGAAAAACAGTCTTACAAATGCGCAGCTCCTGAGCTGTCTTACGACAGATCAAACGTCGGTCTTGCAGGAGGCGATCTTGCTCCCTTTGCATTATTTTTTTGTCGTTTTCATCGTGTAATGACGCCTCACGGTGATTTATTCTCAACCGAATGTCATCCCTCGCGAGATCATTACTTGTACCATCACCTAGGACACATATACTATCTTTGCTGTGCCGTTTCTTAATTACTAATTGGCTAAGGACGTTTGCCACTCCTTGAAATTAGCTAAACGTGTCAAAAACCGAATAGTGCCGAGTAAGGGGTCATCCTCACAGACAATTATAATATTATTCTTCAGATTCACAGCAGTTTTGTAATGGAGTACTCGTTTCCATATCACACATTTAGATTATATCCAGATTTAGCAGTTGTGAAAGTCCGTTCATTTCGTGTGCTTGAAAACGTGGTCTAGTAAAAAGAACCGTACAGCAGAAAATAATGGTTGCTTGACAAGACGGTCATCAATTTTCTGTCTTATCTGATGTGAACCGCCTCGTCTTCCTCTCCTGTGCCTAACTCTTTGTCTTACAGTAGCTTTTACATCAAAATTCCTGAATTATGTGCTGAATATATTCCAGTTTCTTTCTTGACTTACAGTATGTAATGCTATGCAAGCTTTTCCCTGATGTTTCAACACATTTCGCCGTCCGAGGTGGCCGAGCGGTTCTAGGCGCTAAAGTCTGGAATCGCGCGACCGCTACGGTCGCAGGCTCGAATTCTGCCTTGGGCATGGATGTGTGTCATGTCCTTAGGTTAGTTAGGTTTAAGTAGTTCTAAGTTCTAGGCGACTGATGACCTCAGAAGTTAAGTCCCATAGTGCTCAGAGCCATTTGAACCATTTTTTTTTCAACACATTTCCTGTCCTCCTGGTCCTCCTACAAGTCATTATTTTTTAAGTAAAACAAACTTTATTAACATATTAACATATTACATCTTAATTCGCCATGTCTACGTACTTACTTCTCAACGTAGTCGGCCTGCAGACGAACACGTTTCTGCCAACAAGAGACCAGTTCTGCTTTACTCACACAGTCACAACCACACCTCTGCTTCCACCGTTTCATCAATATCAAAGTTGAATCCTGGAAGACGCTCGTAAACTTTGGAAAGAAAAGAAAGGGAAATGGGGAATAATCGGAACTATATAGAGGATAATCGATGATAGTGAACGCAAGGCTTCAGATTGTCTTGGGTGTTTCAGCGTTCCTCTATGGTCTGGCGTTGTCACTCCGAAGGAGAGGGTGCGTCATGTGTGCACGAACTTTTGGGATACGAAACTCATTTCAGCGCACTGTTCATCACGCACCGACATGGTTACGTTACACACAGCCATATTAGACATCATAATTTGCAGCCCGCTTGCGAAAAAAAGCTGAAAATATGTAAAGATGAAGAATGAGGACGTAGAATGTTAATAACGTTTGTTTTATTAAAAAATTTCAAGAGTTTTCACATGAAAAATTCAGACGCATTACTTTGCAGTATGCCCTCGTACGTTTCCTCTCCTCTTTTGGTGAGAATCCTTACATTTTCTCTGCCCACTTAGTTTTCAACATTCTTCTGTAACAGCTGTTCTTCAGCGCTTCGAGTCTCATTCTCTTGACTTCCACTCTCAGTCGTTCGTGCCACTGGTATCCTCACAATACACATTCTCAGAAATTTCTTCCTCACATTAAGGGTTATGTTTGTTAATAGCAAGAAATACCCTCTTTGCTTTGCTAGTTTTCTTCTTATATCATCAGTGCTTCGCCCATCACGCGATCTTTTGCTTCCACCATAGCAAAATTTCTTCATTTCGTACGAGAATCCAAATTCTGATGTTAGATTTACCACTAATGCCATTTCTACTACTGAACGTCACTTAGTCTTTCTTCGGTTTAGTCCCAATGAGTACTATGTCCTCAGTCGACTATTCAATCCGCTTGTCAGGTGTTTTTCACATCCACAGAGGCCCTCGATGTCATCAGTGAATCTAATAACTGACATACTTCCACCAAGAATATAAATCACTCTCCAGAAATTTTAGTTTTATCGTCATTGCTCCTTCGCTGGATATGCTGAGTGGTTGCGGAGGAAGACGGCAATCCTGTGTTAAACACGATTTAATCTGTCCATATCTATCACCGCTATCCGTGCTTACTGATACCTCTTGACTCTTCTCGTTTATTTCGCTTTTTAATCTGTCCTCAGAATGTTACGATGCAGTCCGCCACGAATACCTCCCTTGTGCCAAAAGCTCCATCTCAGAAAACCGCTTGCACATTCTACCTTAAATTATTTCTTGTATATAGCAATCTCTTTCTTCTCTACAGTTGTTACCACATACAACACTCTGTAGGCCATGGAAGTTATTCCATGAAATAAGCCATCCGGCCCCTTCTTCTTGTCAGCGTTTTTCAAATGCTCCGCTCTTCTCCAGTTCTGTGGAGAACCTTCTCATTCTTTATCCCTCCAGTCCACCTAATTTCAAACAACTTTGTGGAACGCTTCTATTATCTTTACCGATTTCCCCACTATTCACGATTCATTACCAAGATGTTGTGCTTCAAACCTGCATTCTCAGAAATTTATTCCTCAAATTAAGACCGATGTTTGACGCCAACACACTTCTCTTGGTCTGCGATACCCTCTTTACCTGGTGTTGCTCCACTCTTAATGTCTTCCTAGCTTCGTCCCTCATGGGTTGATTTGCTTCCAAAGTAGTCGAATTTTTTCACTTCCTTTACTTCATGGTCAGCAATTCTGATGTTAATTCTATCGGTAATCTCATTTCTGTTGCTATTCATAATTTTTTGTCTTTCTTCGGTTTACTGTCCGTCCATATCCTGTAGTCACTTATGTTCATGCCATTCTACTGGTACCGGAAATTCTTGCTCTCTCTGAGCACAACAGAGGCAACGGTGGTTCCTACTGTTGCTAGCCTTCGCTCTGAATTTTAATCCCACTCTTCAATTTTTTTTTCTGTAATTGCTTCTTCGATATATAGATTGAACAGTACGGCCGAAATACTGCATCCCTGTCTTACATCCTATAAATTCCAGCACTTCGTTCCTGGTCTTCCGTTGTTACATCTTCGTTCTTTGTGCTTATTGTTTGCTACTCGTCTCTCCAAATAACTTACTCTTTCTTTCACAGAATTAGAACCACTGCGTGTTGCACTTTATTGGTCAATACAGCGACGGCCAATGCAATTTGTAAATGACGTTGGAGTTGTCGTCCCACATGTGCTAGAATGGAGACAGATCTGATGATAGAGCAAGCAAGGGCGACTGGTCGACACTTTATACAGCATGATGGATTACATCAGCGGCATTAGGGCCAGCGTTATCCTGCTAGAAGACACTTTCTAGATTGCAGATCATAAATAGTAGCTCAACAGGTCGAATCACGAGACTGACATACTATTTTGGGGCGACCACGAGAGGGCTCCTGCAGTGTCATGCGAAATAGCACCTTCGGCCCTAACTTTGGGTTCAGGTCCAGTGTGTTTAGCACGGTTTGTGGCCCTCAACTGGGGTCCTTCTAACCAACAAACGACCATCACTGGCACCGAAGCAGAACCAGCTTTCTACAGAAAACACAACAGGCCTCCACCCTGCCCTCCAATGTGCTCTCGGTTGACACCACTGACGTCGCAAATGGCGGTGATTGTGGGTCAGCGGAACGCATGCTACAGGGCGTCTGGCTCGAAGCTATTCTCCATGTAACCGATTTGTAACAGTTCTTTGTGTCACTACGGTGCCAACTACTGCTCAAGTTGCTGCTTAAGATGGAATATGATGCACCAGAGGCATACGCCGAACAGGATGGTCTTCCCTTTCGGTAGTGCCCCGTGGCCGGTCTCCTTGCGACGGTACATTCTCGCAACCATCGCTGCGGCTACGTTCCTTCTAAGTTTTTCTGCAAACTAATACACGAGCTAGTTCAATATCATGAGGTGTTGATAATGGCTTCTTTTTCGCCAGAAGGGCATTCTTGCCTAGTGCTCACGACCGTTTCAGCCTGTGTTTAAGCAAACCTGATTTGTATCCTCAAAGTGGTGCTAATAGCGTCATTCTTACGCGTCTAGAGCGAAATATCGTCTTTCAGATGTAGAAACATGCCTACCAACTTTCGGTTATTTCGCGCAGCTCCTTCTTGGTGTTGCGAATTTTATTTTCGTCAGTTTATATTCATCGGTCTGTGTTGCAGTTCGCTTTTTCTAGTTTGACAAACCAATCTGAAGGTGTCTAGGGTATTATCAGTTCTGTCCTAAATCAATAAGCGCCATGTCAGGATGTTATTTAGTGCCTCTACCTATCAGAAAGCAAAACTGATCTTACAACAGTTTGTATTCCTGCCTGTATGGCTGAAACAATTCCTGGACAACTTGTTCCGGAGACCTTAGACTGCGTATTACGGGTAGCATCTGTACAGCAGACCCCGCATCGTCCGCCGGTGCTCTATAAATACGCGTCCTGCGGTCGCTGGCGGCAGCTGTTGGCCGTTACTCAGCTACGCTAAGCCAGGCTGGTCTGCTGTCGGAAACAGAATTAGTTTTAATTCTGAAGAATGTGGCTAGCAGCAGTTTAATGTCGCAAAAGTTTGGCACTTGTTCATAATTATAATACGTAGGAATCGATGAGCACGGGTTTAGTTGAAAATAGGTCTATAAAACATCCAACAAGATAGCTGACGTTATTGACACTAAAAACATTGATCATTACTACACGGTGAGAGTGAGCAACGTGACCTTTGATGATCGAAAACCTTTTTAGTATGAGTAAACACCTATCCTACGTACAGCATTCCTGCCAATTTCGGCACGTACAGTCGTTTGTTACCTGGGTTATGTGGCCATTAGCCTGTTGCCTTAGGCATATACCTGTGCATAACATTTCGTCTCCAGTGAAAGACATCCTCAGAATTGAGGATCCCGAGCACACAAACGTGCCTTTGTAGGCCAAATAGTCATCAAGAATATTAAAATACTGGCCGTGACAGCCTACAATGTATGATAAGCACGTTCCGTTCACCGATAATATCTACATGACATTACGTAACGTGATCCATGATGATGCCTTGTACCATGACTCACATCAACTGCGAGATGCACTTCCACACAAGCGGACGAGATACGAACTAACGGACTGTTTACATGCATTTCGAAAAGGACAGACATTATTGCCTGTACACAGGTGTTCAAAATACGCGTAAATTAGTCTGCTGACTGCGAATTTCTTATTATCAGCTGTCTTTGGCATATATCTACCGCCCTTTGAAGACTTCACCAACTTCAGAATTGGATTCAGGATTTCCTACTAGACAGAACTGTTTAGTGACGAAATATCGCCAAATGGAAAATGAAATTCAAGCATGCCACTAAGTAGCTGACTGTGATATTATTTATAATAAATTATCTAGTGTACAAACTTGGCTTTGCTATTACGTACAAGGAAATGACAGAATCACCATATTGTAATGAAAAGCTAGATAACCTGTAAAACGTCGATATCTGGTTCAAGGAATGGCAGATGACTCTAAACGTAAGCGTATGTAACCAATTACGCATAAATTGGGGGATATTACAGACTGTTCGATTACATGTTTGGTGATATTTTGCTTTGTAGCTGCAGCAACAGCGAAAAGGGTGACTTTGCTGCGGAGGGAGCTAAAGCCACAGCGGCTATTTTTCTGAACTAACGTACAGCCAGTTTCTCGATTCCCCCGCCCGCGCCAAGCCTACGAGAGCTGCTGTATATGGGAATTTGAATCATATGCTTGCAGTATGTTCTCCCCAATTTGCCCAGATGTGTTCTACACTAAGTGACCGTCACTGACTAAGCAGCTCCCACAACTGTTCCTCCTAGATTTTACGGAATGGGTTTTTTTCGGTTTGGAGGAACCTACGACGTACCTGATACGCGCGGTACTTGGACAGTGCACTGCTCCACGTACAGTTGTGGCTTGATATAGTCGAGTCCACCTCACACGTCGGCGTCAATGCCCAGAATCTAAACTCCTTGCCAAAATAGTTATACCAATGAATCTGCAGACTAATTACCTAAGCACAGGCATGTAATGCGAATTATTAAGTCAAACAAGTTGTAATAAACATTAATAACAATAATAATTGTAAAAATGGTTTGATTCAAATGAGTAATTGATGTGGACGAGACCAGAATGTTTAAACTGAATGAAATGATGTATTCCGTCAGTTAAACATGGAAAACGTTGTAAATGGTGGTCCTAAATAAATTATTAAAATATGAAAGAATATAATAATATTTTTCAGATGAGATGAAGCTTGTGTTTACCCGTAATTGCAGAATCCCCATGTGCTACCTACACAAGACTGTTACTCAAAAAACAGAGGTCCATCCGTTAACTGCTCACTCATAAATACTCATGGCAATCAACGTATAAACAAACGCGAATTCACGAGACGATATTAGTTGTCTATCCAGCGCGAATTCGAAAAGATCACGCGAAATAAATTTAAGTTAAATCTTGCACATCATACAATGCTCAGAAAAGTTTAAAGATCCAGTCAGCTCTCATATTTGAAGTCACACTTGACTAGTCAGTTTTATAAGTACGAACGAATGTTACAGTATTCGTGGTATTCGTGTGCAAACTACCGTCTAGAAGCCAACTGTATCGCGGCAATTAGCCGTGTAGAAGCCAACTTATAACCCGCTATGAGGTCTAGGTGTGTACCTGAAGAAATTCCTGCACCAAACTTCACTTCTGAATTTTCTCCCAGCTGGACAAAAGAGTCTCTCCCTGCTCACTCCTCGAAGCCTTCCTTTCTCTCAACACCGACTCAGAATGCTTCAGCACCCCTCCAGTCTCGTCAGTAAAATCATACGTTCTGCCACCATAAATGCACAGGTTAATTTAATTGTGGGAAATAGACCACTATTTGAATAATAACAAGGATACTAATCGGGCAAATGTTTAAATAAGAGGCCATGTTTGCAATTCAATAGAGATCAAACACAATACTCTACATGTAAGAGCTTGGACATAAATAACTAAAAATGGGTCTAGGGCATGCACGCCTATAACAAACAATAAATAATACACATTAAAACATACGAAAATAATAAATTGGCTTTTTCAACTGCTGCCTCTTTTGACGCTCAATATAGTGATGATATTAAATTAGACGGAAAATTTGCCGTTATCAAAATACAAATGTTTTTAGTATTGGCCAACCTAAACTTTATTAAATAAATCTCAGACAGTTAATAAATTAGATAAACATAACATTGCAGCCTACGGCGAGATTTGAGAACTGCCGTATTGCTTTCACCTGCTGTAGTATAACTATGAGGACTCCGTAGGTCTAAAACATCGATATAATAAAAAAATATAGAAACGTAATAACTCAATACGTGAAATATGTGCCTTTCGAGGAAGATAGCTCCAATCCCAAGCTATCGTGAAATACCTTGTTTACTAAGATCGCATGAAACATTCAGCAGTTATTAGTTTTCGATAATAATAGTAAGAATATTTATTAACTGTTATCATCTAACTTCTGTAGCTTCTATTCTAACGTTATTGTCTCTAAACTACGCCTCAGTGCCGTGAATATGTTGATATGAATGGATTTTCACGATGCCCGCCTCCTCCCCGCACATCTTTGCATCAGAGGTGAATTGCCGGAAAAATCGAATGAACATCACCCATATTATCCTCAGAGGACGCCGGTCCTCCCAGATCTGAAACTGAAAATATTAAAATGATAATAGTAAACTGCAACAGATCCCAGAATTAGAATCGCTTAATGAAGGCAATAATGCACAGATAGTATTAGAAACAGAAGATTGGTCGAAACGGGAAGTAAATAGCAATGAAACCCTAACCTGACGTTAGACACCAAAGATGGGAGTCATTGCAATAAAGAATTCGATAGGGCAGAGGAGCGGACGGAGGTTCAAGGCATTCTCTGGTCCTTGGCGTGGGAAACTGCCTTTAGAGGCGGAAGAATTAGCAATGATCAACGGTATGGGGACGCAGAAGGCAATGGGAACTACAGTATTGAAGACATGTAACGTGTTTCCACAGGACACGTGGCCTGTAATTGAAAAAGTGTCATGATGATCTCTCTATTGGCAAAAGGATCTCCGGGAGTGAACTGCCAAGGGGAGGTGACCATGACAAAAAGACTGAATAACCAACGAAAGGATAACGTTCCACGAGTCGCGGCGTAGAATGTCAGAAGCGTGAAAGAGTAACAGCTCAGTCTGTATATGGTAGGTATCAGTGAAGTGAATTGGAAAGAAGACAAAGATTTCTGGTCAGATGAGTATAGGGTAATATCAACACTAGCAGAATATGGTATAGTTGGAGCAGCATTGGTTATGAACAGGAAGGTAGGGGCAAAAGTGTGTTACTGTTAACAGTTCAGTGATTGGGTTGTTCTTATCAGAATCAACAGCAAACCAACACCGACAACAATAGTTCAGGTATACATACGGAAGTCACAATCTGAAGATGAAGAGATAGAGAAAATATATAAAGATATGGAAAGGCTAATACAGTACTTAAAGGGAGACGAAAATCTAATAGACATGATGGATTGAAATACAGTTGTAGAGGAAGGAGCAGAAGAGGTGGTTACAGGAGAATAGCGGCTTGAGACAAGGAATGAGAGAGAAGAAAGACTAAATGAGTCTATAATAAATTTCGACTCGTTATAGCGAATACACTAATCAGTAACCGCTAAGGAAGAGGTATACTTGGAAAGCACTGAGTGATAACGTGAAAATTTCAGTTAGATTTCGTCTTGGTCAGACAGAGATTAAGAAATCAGATACTAGATTGTAAAGCGTATCCAGGAGCAGATACAGACTCAGATCACAATGTAGTAGTATGAAGATTAGGCTGAAGTTTAAGACACTGGTCAGGAAGATCAATACGCAAAGAAGTGGGATACGGAAAAACTAAGGAATGTCGACATACTCTTTGAAGTTCCCTAATGCTATAGATATAGCAATACGAAAAAGTACAATTGAAGAGGAATGGACATCCTTAAAATGGGGAGTCACTAAAGATTGAAAGAAAAGCATAGGTACAGTCATGCTCAAAAGTATCCGAACTACCTGAATTGCATTTCGCCTGATTCGCATGCAACCCGCATAACGTGGCTGTCTCGCAGGTCCTCTAATCCCTCCTCAGTGGGTAAGTCAACTCATGGGTTGGAGGAAAGCAACGGCATACCACCTCCAACAAGACAATGCCTATTAAAGCACTGTGGGGTTCAAGCCAATCTTCCGACTGATGACTGCTTTACATTACTATGGGTTAAAAAGTTAATGATCTTTGGGTTATTACCATTTTTGTGTTTTCATGCGGTAGCTTTGATACCAGTAAACGCAAGTAACCAGCTGTCAATTCGGTAGGCGACGATGCTGTCGACCCCAGTTACAATCTTGGTCATGGCTATGTGCCTTTCTGTGTATTTCAAGATATACTATTAAACATTTGGTACGTATCCACGTTGATATCTGACAGGGCTGTATTTAGCAACATGAATCAGATATGTTTTCCAAGCAATATATCAGACAACACGTCAGTGCTGCGAGATTTCGTTTGTGTGTTGCACATGGTGCAACAAATATTTGTGTTTTGCTTGATACTGTGATGGGTTTTACCCCAATGAATGCGAGCGAGCTCACGGATAGACTGTCAGTAATTGGAATTACGCAACAATACACTTAAAAGGTATATTTTTGCATTATGTATCCGAATGCAAATAACTGTAAATAGATTTTATGCTTAATTGCTTATTACTCGGGCTTCTCAATGCTTTCCTCAAAAACTAAAAAGAAAAATAAAGAGAGACAGAGAGACAGGGAGACAAAACACAAATGTATTTCAAATGTCAGCTCGGTGACACCATGTTCGTCTCGTGATGTAAAGCAAGGATAGTTGGTAGGTAATATCTCGTTGTGCTAGCGATGTGTATGGCTACACGGTTCTTTCTTTTCTCTTCGAAAACAACCAGAACAGAATTCTGTAACACAGTGGTAAGAACACCTAAGCTGTGCGCCAGTTAAACACTCATCCATTCCTGGTTATTTTGCTAATCGTTAACAATTGTCTGTAATGCAGTAAACATCCTTGATTACTGATTTGTTATTACTACCATTGTTATTGTTATTCCTTATCTCTCAACAGCTTTCCTATCACTCATTGCTGCTGATGCACGTTACGAATGGATCAGGATGAATGGAATGTGGGATGTTTCGTCACGGAGAATATACACATTTATCTCGGCGTCTTGTGTTCAGGGTGATACGAAAATCTCAGTAAGGGAGGACGACAAGGCGATGCCGGTGCTGCAGGCAATACCACCCAACTATTTCTTTCGACATAACACCATGACGACTGACAAATTGGCGTCTCAATGTATTTTGATTATGATTCGTTAGCCTTCTTGCGACCTCGTTCTAATACCTCTTGGGAGCAGGCATAATATTTTGCTTTTTGAACACCTAACAATAACACACAAAGATATTAGATAGAAGGATACAAAGAAACAATCAGACTCATGGTTGTGGATCCAGTTCATCATTAGAAGCCTAACAAGAGGGAAACATTACGAAAGCAATGAATACGCTAGTCAGTATACATTACTTGTATAGATCTGAAGAAGAAAAAGCGCAGATCTGCACAGTGCCCGCATCTGCACTTTAGTTTCTGTGTTAAACGGCATAATTTTTAGTTTCTTCTATTCTGAATTATCAAATGAATTTATTATAACGGGGCACAGAATAATTAGTTAACTGTGTTTCTTGAAGCTTCCATTCGCACCAACATTTTTCTACATTCTCGTGCAATTCGTGAAATTCTACTTGCATGATCACAAGACTGCACTTAGGTGCCATCGATTTCAACGTGCAAAGTGTTTGTTATCTTACTTTTCGTGACAGGTTGGCAAAGTTGATTTCCAAAGACTTTTTATTGTACTGAAATAATCTTTTGTCACAAAGTAACAAGGTAAGTGTGTTATTCGTATATACTTCGTGGGAAACTGTAATCATGCTGGAAGATTAGACACTTTAATGTTTGACACAACTGGTAGGCGAAAACGCAGCATATTAACCAAACCTCGCAACTCCTCTCCGTATCCTTCTATGACATGAGCACGGGAATCTCCTCGCATACCGCTACAGAGCTGTTCCTAGCACAGCTGAGAATTGGCAACATTGTCACAAACATTTAGCAACGCTGTGGCAGTGCAATCTCTTCCACATATGATACTGAACTGACTCGCTAAATTCACTTGATACTCCCTTTCCATTTGAATGACTCATGCTATATAATCCTCATGTAAACTAAGACACTGAGACTGAAAATTCAGTTTTTTGGCTCAAGAAATGCTATGCTTCACATAAGTGACAACTTTTACTATCTTTCACGATGCGTTATGAGGCTGAGCGACCAATACCATGATCAAGGTGGCGTGCTGGCAGCAGTGTGTCCGTAGCCCCGTGGTACCACCTGTGTCTCGTGCCGCAACGCCTCAATGAGTCGTCAGTTCTAACCGTGGTAGGGGCCAGTGTATGCGAGCTTTTTTTCTGAATTATTGTATGGAGCTACGAATTTACAGAAAAAATTCTGTAACGAAATCGAAAGAAAACCTTTACACATCAAGTCCTCTTGGTACCTCAACTCACTAAGTTGTGTTAATGGTAATAGATCTTGGCTTTCTGACTGACAAGCTGTTTCACAATAGAAACGTCTCTGGATAAATTCGAATCGACCGTCAGTAATATGAATTTCAATATTGTTCTTCACTTAAGACTCACATGCCAGGATGATAAGTATGAAGGAAATGAACCTCTTGTTTATTATAGCGCCTCTAAGCTACATTTCCACAGTAGCAATTAGGAACTCTCTGCAGACATTTGCTAACATCGGCTCTAGCAACTTACTTTTTCTCTAGGTATCTTCAAAAATGGGCAATTTTGTCGCCTTAAATCCAATTGAATATTTTAAATACCACTTTTGAACAGCGTTCACTTCTCCATTAATTAATGTATGTACCTCAAAATAAGCAATTTGCCTGAGTAGCTATAGAGCAGTTTCTGAAATGTATTGACACAATGTTTCGCATCCATTTACCACAGGGAATCAAAGAAAGAAACCAAATACATTACACTGCATTTACTCTCTGTGCCTTGGGTAACAAATATGAATCCATGACAAAAATAAATTATTTGAAGAATCTCCGGTGAAAGGAAAAAGAACAGAATGTGACGCTTTAATTATAGCGCTCATCAAATAAAACCGGTTTTGTGCCTCCGTTGCTATCGAGTGTGAAACACAAATAGTAGACATACTTTATGAGTCACCTCTCAACAACATTAAAGTATTTTACACCGTCGAGAGTGAAGAGTGGAGCAGACGTTATCGGCAGAAGGCGCAAGGCAGTGCAGTGTCTTAATCCCCGCCGGAAGGCAGCAAACGGGTCCCAGAGAACTTAGACCGCGTGCGGTGTTCAGAGGCAGATGGTCGGCCATGAAATCTCTCGCTAAAATATTGTAAACGAAACTGTTATTATCAATGTGACAGAAGGCGAAATATATTGTAGATTCGCTTGAATTACACTCATAGCTTCAACACCGAGAGGAAAGGGGCGACAAAAATTCTGTCGACATGTACTTTTGGTTGCCAGACGTCGTATTAGCTGGACTCGCGTTTTACCTCAAGGCTACGGTAGTAGTCAAGAGTCATGTACTCAAGACTGTAGTCAAGACTTCCTCCGGGAAGTGCCGCAGTCTACAATGTTGCCAGATCGAGCATATTTCCGGACATGGAATTCTGACGGGAGCTCGACTGTATTGTCCATCTTTCGTCAATGACTCAGCGGGAAATTTTTTTTGTCTAAGACTGTATCTACAACACATATTTCACGCTGTATACGTGTGTGTAAATGCCTTCCAATGCCCACTCAAGGAAGACAAGGATACACAGTCTAGCTGCACTATTATAAATACACCTCAGTTTGTGGATGAATTCAGACTTAGGTTGATAATAATTTTGAATACTTAGCAGTACCGTACCCATTGGTGCTAAACCCGTTTTCAACCAATGATATCCACAGCTACAGGAACACTACTTGCGATACCACTTGGACAAAAAACTTACGCACTGCTATCAGACGAAAAGATCAAACTGTGGAAAGTTTTTTTTACAACCTTCGTACCTGGATAATGAGCTTTTCCTATTTCAGATATCTGTCAACGTTGCTGCATAAGACGAAGTAAAAGAAATTTCTTCAGTTGCGACAATATTTAAGGAAATAGTCTTAACGGTACTAAATTGTGGTTTGTGAATCACTTACCAGCCGTACTCTGCCGCATTTCGCTGGTTGGAAGGCAAAAAGCATACTGACAAATTTCACAGAAGGTAAAGGGGGACGAAATGTCTCCCACTGGAAGGTCATGTTGTTTTTATGTAAATGATTACAAAATCAGGAAAAACGTACAGCGAGGTTGTCAGTATAAGCACATTACTGTTGTCAGTATGATGTTGGACTGCCCAGGACCTGTAATGATAAAGGGCCCGTTTAGGTCTGGCATATTGTATACGGAAAGTGGAAGAGAGAGTGGAAGTTGTGTTAATGGTAATAGATCTCGGCTTTCTGACTGCCAAGCTGTTTCACAATAGAAACGTCTCTGGAGAAATTCGAATCGACCGTCAGTAATATGAATTTCACTATTGTTTTTCACTTAATACTCACATGCCAGGGTGATAAGTATGAAGGAAATGAACCTCTTGTTTACTATAGCGCCTCTATGCTACATTTCCACAGTAGCAATTAGGAACTCTCTGCAGACATTTGCTAACATCGGCTCTAGCAACTTACTTTTTCTCTAGGTAGCTTCAAATATGGGCAATTTTGTCTAAATTCTAAATTCTAAATTTGTCTAAATTCTAAATTCTACAATCGGTATGCATTGCATGCACACATAAATTACTGTTACAGTGTACTTATGGAACCGAATGAGTGAACTGCGTATTTTCCGGTGAGGAAGAGCACTGGCAAACAGTCTTCGCTACATTAGGTTACTTAAACTGGAGTCACTCTGAGCTAGAATTAATGATCAGCGACTAAGTGTAAGATCTGGGCCGGATGCGGGTTTTGCAACTGTGAAATACTTTCCCACGTTACAGAAGCGAATATTAAATTTGAACTAATACTGCAAAAATTTTGAACTTGGATAGCTTAGAATGAAAATCTTTCTGTTCATTGCAAAGGAAAACAATTGATTTTCTAAAACATTCCTTGTCATACAAAACTTGAAACAGGTCACGTCGACCAAATCATATGGAAGAACTGACAGCGACATATATCGAAAGGCAGTAAGATCCCATGGCTTTTTGGCAGTATTCGACAGCCATTTCTAGGCGCAAGTAAATGGAGAAAGGCAGCGCGCTATTGTTATCAAGTAATGTCTTCAAGAATTACTTTAGTTTTAATGTAATCTACGAGTAATTGCTGATGTTTGATATTAACATAAAAAGGATTCCGTTGACGGAAAGAACCTGTTCCTGGGCAACTCCATTTATAATGACCAAAAGGCATTAAATGATCTTCAACCACATGCGCTCTAGCAGCGGTATGAAGAAAATGATAGTAATAATGACGGTAATAATCGAATAATATTGTAACTTCACACTTCACAGTGGATTTTCTCGAACTAAGAAATTTGCTGAATTAGTGAAAATTTCAAAATGGCTTCACATCGAGGCTATGATGCCTAGAAGAGTCTTTACATCCTGCTGACATGAGAACAGCATAATCTCCGCGTTAGAAGCTTGCTTCTACTTAGCCATTTAATAGACTGGCATTGCACCAGAATTTCTAAAATCATTGGGGTAAGTGGCAAGAAAACGACTGTTCACGTTGTTGTGAAGAATGCATGAGTCTCGGGACATACCACACAATTACGAAGACGGCAAGACCTGACAAGTGCGAGAATTATCGCACAATCAGCTCTTGCATCCAATGTGCTGACAAGAGTAATATACAGACGAATGAAAAAGAAAATTCAGGATATGTTAGGTGACGATCAGATTCGCTTTAGGAAAGATATAGGCACCAGAGAAGCATTTCTGACGTTGTGGTTTATAATGAAGCAAGACTAAAGAAAAATCAAGACTGATTCCTGGATTTGTCTATCTGGAAAAAGCGTTTGATCATTTTAAACGGTGTAAGATGTCCGAAATTCTGAGGAAAATAGCGATAAGCTATTGGGAGAGACGGGTAATATACAATACGTACAAGAGCAGAGAGGGTATAATAAGAGTGACGACCAAGAACGAAATGCTCAGATTAGAACGTCTGTAAGACAGTTACGTAGCCTTCCGCCCGTACTCTTCAATCTGTACATCGAAGAAACAATGATAGAAATAAAAAGAAAGGTTCAGGAGAGGGAGTAAAATTCAAGGTGAAATCGTAGCAATGATACAATTGGCTGGTGAAATGGTTTTCTCAGCGAAAATGCTGAATGGAATGAACAGTCTAATGAGCACAGAATGTGGACTGAGAGTAAATCGAAGAGAGACGAAAGTAGTGAGACGTAGCTGAAATGAGAACAGCGAGAAACGTAACATCAGGACTGACTGTTACGAAGTAGATGATGTTAAGGAATTCTACTACCTAGGCAGCAAAATAACTGACGGACGGAAGAAGGAGGATATCAAAAGCAGACTAGCTATGGCAAAAAGAGCGTTCTTGGCCAAGGGAAGTCTACTAGTATAAAACATAGACTTTAATTTGAGGAAGAAATTTCTGAGAATATACATTTGGATCGCGGCACTGTATGGTAGTGAAGCACGGACTGTGGGAAAACTGGAACAGAAGAGAATAAAAACATTTGAGATGTGGTGATACAGACGAATGTTGAAAGTTAGGTGGAGTGATAAAGTAAATAGTGAGGAGGTTCCGTGCAGAATCGGAGAGCAATGGAATATGGGGAAAACACTGACAAGGAGAAGAGACAGGATTATAGGACATCTGTTACGACATCAGAGAATGATTTCCATGGTACGAGGTGGAGCTGTAGAGGGCAAAACTGTAGAGGAAAACAGAGACTGGAGTACCTCCAGTCAACAGTTGAGGAAGTAGGTTGCAAGTCCTACTGTGAGATGAAGAGCTTGGAACAGGAGAGCAATTCGAGGCGGACAGCACGGAACCACTTACAAAGAGACCGATGACAGAAAAAAAGAAAGAATTTGATAATATCTGATCAGAGCATTATGGATTCCTACCGCGACCTTCGACCGATGGACCGCCTGCGTCAGGAGCTCTATGGGTAGAGCACTTCAAGTGAGAACGTGTAGAATTCCGTGAATACGTTTCCTGATTGTACAGCTGTAATAGGGGGAGACTTCAACTTTTCAGGTATAGAATGGAAAAGTTACTGACGCGTCTTGTGGGCTGTATGGCCATTGTCGAAGGAACTTTTCCGTTCTTGATGTTTCCTCCAGACCTGCTGTAGACGTATTCGGAGGTTGTCCTGGCGAGAGTTCCAGTCGGACCTCAGATAATAACATAAATATTCTATAAAATGGGAGTGGTCGAGTTTACAAGTGGTCAACGGAGATCGTCCATGTTGGAGGTAAAAATTAACTATCAATTATACGGATAAATATTTGCATAAGAATTCCAACCATCATCCAAAAAAGAAGATAGGTGTCATTAAAAGTCATGTTGACAAAGCCAATAGAGTTTGCACACCGGAACACCTGGACGCCGAATTAAAACATATAAAGGTTTCTGAGGGGGATGGCTATTGAGGCAGAGAAGTAAAAAGGGTTCTGCGGCCAAATAGCTTAAGAAAAAGGGCAACGATACTACACGTGGGTGGAAGAACACAGTTTCTCTCCCTTTTATCAAAGAAGTCATTTATCAGGTCGACAAGATTGTATGGAATCACGAAATCAGAGCAATACGATCTGTGAAGGACAAATGCCGTACTCTCTGAGCAATTGTCGAAAGGCCTACCTTGGGACTACCGCGAGAAGCGTGAATACAAGAGTGCAAGAACACAGAAGTTTCTGCAGGCCAGGAAAAACAGAAGAATCAGCTGCAGCAGAATATGATGTCCTGTCAGGAAATCATGAATTTTTCCTAAACCAAAATTGTATCTACTACGACAAAGTATTATTCACGACCATATAGAAAATCCATCGAAATTTACATGCATAGTGATAATTTTAACACAAAGAAACAGCCATGAAACTCAATGATGTATGGACAGTGATTCTGCACAATCTATAGATTAGTTTTTATCCCTGACAGGTCTACAATCGATAGGTTAATTTATCTCTGACAAAGATTATCACTGCGTGTAAGCTCGACCACGTCCACTTCACGCAGTATTTATCTCGTTGTCCATCGTCCGATATGTGAGTTGGCAGGACTCAATGTCGCCAGGAGCAGCTCCGAAGATATCCAACGCAGCTCTGGACGAATCGCCAGAAACCAAAAAAGTTTCTTCGACCACGTCCATACATCCCAGAAGACGCGTCAGCAGTTATGGCATCCGGCCGTTGAAGCTTCCATTGTATCGTAGAATGGGAGAGTGACGCTCTCAAAATTGGTGCCAAAGACAGGGATTAGTATGACATGATGTCTCGTCCCAGAATTATATCGAACAGATAGTTAGAAAACCAAATCGTGAACATAACGCCTTACACGTCCAAGCAACTAACAGACAAATTTTCTTATCATTTAACTTAGAGGAGAGTATCAGTGATCATAAAGCAGTAATAGCATCTACGACTATGGTTACTACAAGGAATATAAACATGATAGGTAAATAGATTTGATTAGCAAGAGTGAAAAGTTACGAACTGCTTAGTATTTGAGTAGACAAGATCAAACATTCAGTGCTGAGCACGAAGACGCAGAGCGCTAATGGATAAAGATTGAAAGGCATCGTTTTTTAATCCTTAGACAAGTATGTTCCGAGAACGGTCTTAACCGATGGAAAAGACTTACCTTGGTACAATAAATGTGTCTGAAAATCGTTACGTAAACCGAAAGAGTTTCATCGCAGCTTACTTACTTACTAGGATGCCCACACAAGCCGTAATCGGTTTTCGGCCTCCCCAGTGAGCCTCCTCCATGTTCCTCGGTCGACGTCGTCTTCTCCGGCTATTCCCAGGTAGTCCCATCTTACACGGGTCCTGTCTGATCCCGTCAGTCGACCGCATCCATGGCCGTCGCCTCGGTCTTGTTGCCTCTGGTGTCTTCTTCCACCACTTGCCTGGTTATGTCGACTTCTCTACGTGCACGTGCCACCTCAGTCTCCTCTCTCCAATCAAGGTAATTATATCCACCAATTCGTACAAATTCTGCAGTTCGCGGTTCTTCAAAAAAATGGTTCAAATGGCTCTGAGCACTATGAGACGTAACTTCTGAGGTCAGCAGTCCCCTAGAACTCAGAACTACTTAAACCTAACTAACCTAAGGACATCACACACATCCATGCCCGAGGCAGGATTCGAACCTGCGACCGTAGCGGTCGCGTGGTTCAAGACAGTAGCGCCGAGAACCGCTCGGCCACTACGGCCGGCCGCGCTACTTCCTTTTTCACCAGCTGTCTTCATCCTTCACTGGCCCACAATCTCTCTCAGAACGGCATTCTCAAATTATTTCTGTCATAGTCCAGGTCTCAGCTCCGTATAGGACGACAGGTTGTATTACTATCCTGTAGATTATAATCTTGGTGGATCTCGATTATTTCCATTATTTCTTGGTCCATCTCATTCCTTTCACTGGGCGCTGCCCGAAGAAATTTGAACGTTTTATCCTTTTAAAGATTTTGTCATTTTCAGTCATAATATTACTCCAAATTAGTAGACATTTAATGCACGAACTGCAAAAAATCTTTTGCTCTGTTTTTTCATTACACATGCACACAAAGAGTAAAGAGATATGTGATGCAATGGAACTCACTACAATCGAAATTAAATGTAACACCATCCTGTGTCTGGAGTGCGGGACTTCGGCTGGTCTGTTTCCAATAACACAATACTAACAGCCGTTATTTTAGTTTTATTTGTTAGGCAACCAGTTTCGACACTACATTATGTCATCTTCAGGCCTGCGTTTATTAAGTAACCCTCGTGTTACAAACCAGTGCGGCATTGGTTTGTAGCACGAGGGTTACCTGATATACGCATGGCTGAAGATGATATAATGTAATGTCGAACCTGGGTGGCTAATAAATAAAACCAAAATAACGGCTGTTGGTACTGTATTATTGGATACTGATAATCGGAATTATGTGTCCTTACAGAGCCAAGAAAACGCAACACTCACTGGTTCCTGCGATTTAGTTATGTATAACTGCATCACAAACAATCTCAGTACTACACTGTGCACTTCAGTGAAAATGTTAGTAGTTGCAAATGGTTCAAATGGGACAAATGCACAGGAAACTTTTTGCCAGGCATAAAGATGATACATACTCCTGCTTGTGAAAGAAACGTAGATAACATATTAACAAATCACTAGCATCCAAGTCATTAGTGAAATTCTTACCAAAAGGAGTTTTGCAGCTATTAAGGACCGTCCGTTGTGGCCGAGCGGTTCTAGGCGCTTCAGTCTGGACCCGCTCGACCGCTACGGTTGCAGTTTCGAATTCTGCCTCGGGCATGGATATGTGTGATGTCCTTAGGCTAGTTATGTTTAAGTAGTCCTATGTTCAAGGGTCTGATGATCTCAGATGTTAACTCCCTTAGTGCTCAGAGCCATTTGAAACATTTTAGCCTCGTCAGAGGCAACTTCAGTGTTTGCATCGGTTCTGTAAACAACTGATTTTAGTACCTGTTACGGCAACGAATGACACAGCGTGAAATTCGCATCACTTGCAAGATCTGGAGTATGTCATGTTCATCTCATCACTGACGGGCTAACCACCTTTTGAAAGGGCAGACTGGATCAAAAGTGCCTAGCACGGCGAAGTGTCAACCTGGAGGCGGTCGTTTAATGGCATATCTCCTTAATTACTACGTAAGTTGAAGTTGGAGGGAGGAGACAGGAAAGGAAGAGGAAGGAATAAATTATATCGGCTGCATCGGGGGTATATGCCGATTCAGTGGCGACTAGTGTAAATGCACGTCGGACCGAGACTCGAACCCGGGATTTGCTTAACGGCAGTTGCGTTCATCACTGTTCCACCCAGACACAATGTTACTGCAAATGCGCGGACTGTCTCGGTACGCTTCCCAGCCCACTCACACTCTCACCGTCTCTTTCCACGTCATCCATGCTATCTAATTTCAAATTCCCCCAGGAGGTTGAACTTAAATGTGCCTCCGCAGAAGACTGTGAATTCTCTTCCAGTCGAGTCTGAAAGAACAGACATCACGCATTCATTTAAATGATTATGTCCGGATGGCGAAGTGGTTGTCGCAACTGCTAATAAACAAGACATCCCAGAATCGAGCCCCAGTGTGGTAGACATTTTAGTTCGTGATTCCACATAAAGTCCCGATCCTACTGAGATCATTTATTCCCTACCTTTCCTTTCCTTCCCCCGCCCCCACCCCACCCACTCCACCACATCCAGTTTACATAATATGTATCACAGCTGTGGATTCCACGTGGTGCCAGGTCTTTCGGACATTACGTTTATATAATATCTCCTTATAAACGTAATAACGTTTACATAACATCTACTTAGATATGATACTGCGTGAAGAGTTTGACAGAGCACTGAAAGACCTAAGTCGAAACAAGGCCCCGGGAGTAGACAACGTTCCACTAGAACTACTGATAGACTTGAGATAGCCAGCCCTGACGAAACTCTACCATCTGGTGACCAAGATGTATGAGGCAGGTGAAATACCCTCAGACTTCTAGAAGAATATAATAATTCCAATCCCAAAGAAAGCAGGTGTTGACAGATGTGAAAATTAACAAAGTTTAATAAGTTTCGGCTGCGAAATACTAACACGAATTCCTTACAGACGATTGGAAAAACTGGTAGAAGCCGACCTCTGGGAAGATCAGTTTGGATTCCGCAGAAATGTTGGAACACGGGAGGCAATACTGACCCTACGACTTTTCTTAGAAAATAGATTTAAGGAAAGGCAAACCTACATTTCTAGCATTTGTAGACTTAAAGAAAGCTTTCGACAATGTTGACTGGAATACTCTCTTCCAAATTTTGAAGGTGGCAGGGATAAAATGCAGGGAGCGAAAGGCTATTTACAATTTGTACAGAAAGCAGATGGCAGTTATAAGAGTCGAGGGACATGATGGGTAAGCAGTGGTTGGGAAAGGAGTGATACAGGGTTGTAGCCTATCCCCGATGTTATTCAATATGTGTATTGAGCAAATAGTAAAGGAAACAAAAGAAAAATTCGGAGTAGGAATTAAAATCCATGGAGAAGAAATAAAAACTTTTACGTTTGCCGATAACATTGTAATTCTGTCAGAGACAGCACAGGACCAGGAAGAGCAGCTGAACAGAATGGACAGGGTCTTGAAAAGAGCATATAAGATGAACATCAACAGAAGCAAAACGAGGATAACGGAATGTAGTCGAATTAAATCAGGTGATGCTGAGGGAATTAGATTAGGCAATGAGACGCTTAAACTAGTAAATGAGTTTTGCTATTTGGGGAGCAAAATAACTGATGATGGTCGTAGTAGAGAGGATATAAAATGTAGACTGGCAATGGCAAGGAAAGCATTTCTGAAGAACATCGAGTATAGATTTGAGTGTCAGAAAGTCGTTTCTGAAAGTATTTGTATGGAGTGTAGCCATGTATGGAAGTGAAACGTGGACGATAAATAGTTTAGACAAGAAGAGAATAGAAGCTTTAGAAATGTGGTGCTATAGAAGAATGCTAAGGATTGGATGGGTAGAGAGGGGGGAAGAGAAATTTGTGGCACAACTTGACTAGAAGAAGGGATCGGTTGGTAGGACATATTCTGAGGCATCAAGGGATCACCAATTTAGTATTGGAGGGTAGCGTGGAGGGTAAAAATCGTAGAGCGAGACCAAGAGATGAATACACTAAAGAGATTCAGAAGGATGTAGGTTGCAGTAGGTACTGGGAGATGAAGAAGCTTGCACAGGATAGAGTAGTATGGAGAGCTGCATCAAACCAGTCTGTGGACTGAAGACCTCAACAACAACTATATCTCCTTCACCGGAAACACGTCTATTCATAATGGAACTATACCCATTCTTATTCATCAATCCTTTTTTTACTATTACTATTTTTAGAGTGAATTTACCATCAGTTCTTTTTGCATACATTTATAGAAACGCCATGATTATAACGTATATTACGTGAATTCTATGGTATTTCCAGGGTGTGGGGTCGGGGGGTCTTCGGGAGGCAGTTCGAATACTTCTGACAGTCTTGGTTGACTGTTTTCCTGCACTAATCGAACGAAAGTGTCGTATAATGTCCGTAATTAGGATAACAGCGACTACGCTTCGTGACTTCGTATGTGTTCATGATGGGTGAAAGGATACAGAGCAAACAGCTACGCTTAATGAGAGAGCCTGGCTGTGTTTCCCAAAGTTAAAATAAACAGCTGGTGATTTAGCTTTGCTCGTAGCCTAACAGAAGCTCATCAACTGTAACACCTTCACTGTTTATGGCTACTCTGGGGATCTAACACCGTTAACGAAGTTTTGACATTGGAACTGCCATCTGAACTTGTTTTTTCGTCTGTGACTTTGATAACAATCGCAGCGAAATTTGAATAGCCTTCTTTTTCATCTTGATGTTCAGACATAACGACACTTAAACTTTTGCTAGGTTACTTGCAGTAAAATTTAAATTTCATGATATTTTTAGGAATACCTTAAGTGAAACAAGAGAGCTCCGCAGTTGACCACACGCGCAAAATGAATGTCCACCTAAACACCGTGCCGTGTTCTAATCCGCATCGTGGCCCACGCTTGTAACGGTTTCGGACTACCATCGATGAATACTATTACGGAAAAAGGACTTATTTATAAAAATAATTTTTAATTTAATTTAATTTCTAATAACAGGTTTGCTAAAGATTAGAGAAATAATACTTTACTGGCCTCCACTGACTGAAGTGAAAGTATTTTAAGATTTTTAAAGCGCTACAAGTACTCGTGGTAGAGATTTTCAGTTCTCTGCTGTCAGGGACTACTGGAGATTTTCCATCAGGGCCAGAGATACCTAGTAAGACCCTCACAAATAGCTAATTTTGCCTCGGAAGGAACAGTGCAGATGAAAAAAAGATTAGAATATTCCAAAAACACCGACACAGAAAAAATCGCAACAGTAACAAGGAGTTGTGCGACACAAACGTAAGTAGGTAGGCGAGTTCTTACTTATGGATGATGGTGTCTTAATAATTCACGCCACTATGAGAATACAAATCAGGTTGGCTTTAAATAAACGCTGTAACAGTCGTGTGCGTTAGTTACCTTTGAGAGAGAGGACGTGGTGAGTCGAGGGCAGGGAAGAATGCTTTCGAGGTGACAAAGACGCCATTATCAGCACCTCACTGACTTTGAACTACATAGTTTATCAGGATTACGAGAATCTGGATGTTCCATGTGTGATATTGCAGAAAGACTTGGCAGTAATGCAGACACTGTACATGAGAGCTGACACCTTTGGTCACGGGAACTTACTGTCGCAAGACGACCAGGCTTCGGACGGCCACGTGGCCTTAATGAGAGGTGAGACCATCGCGGCCGGCCGGAGTGGGCGAGCGGTTCTAGGCGCTTCAGTCCGGAACCGCGCGACCGCTACGGTCGCCGGTTCGAATCCTGCCTCGGGCATGGATGTGTGTGATGACCT